>NC_058085.1:13415251-13636591 GCF_014858855.1 Bufo gargarizans
CTGGTTGGGAGGCACCCATGGAAACAGAGCCACGTAACATCCTTTTGCTTATTTGATAGGCCCATAATATTAAAAAGTTTCCAAATTTTCGCAGCCTGTGTGGTATTGCAGAATGGAACATCACATTGAAGCTCATTTTTCCTCCCAACTTTAATAATTTAATTTTTCTCAGTTTTACTTAGGGAGCTTAAACCGTACTGATCATAAAAGGTTCTGAGCACCACGTAAAATTTTGGGATCACAAATGCCATTGGTCTGCCCAGTTCCCTTTCACACCAACTCCACTTAATGAAAATCCATCCTGCTAAATACCTACACATGGCTGCAGTTCTGTTATTGCACTTTTAAATTTTAAAAATCACTAATAAATCATGCATTCTTAAAAAAAACTCTAGATTAGGGAAGTCGTACCCACCAAGCTCAGTACTTGTCATTACCATGGTTCTTCGGACCTTCTCCATCTTGGATCCCCAGAAGAATATAAAAAGTCTCCTTGTTGTTCTTCTTATCCAGAGTTTTTCAGGTGGTAAAATAATGGAAGTATATAAAATCAGGGGTAAAATAACAGATTTGATTATTAAAAATTTCCCTTTCAAAGATAAAAGTCTTAGTTTCCAAAAATGTATCTTCTTCTCTATTTTCTTGTCTAATTCCTCATAACTTTTTTTACCTTTGTTATTTTTCTCCCTAAAACTTCCACTTCTTCACTTTGGGGTATCCCAGGTACTTTGACTTCCACTTGTTTCCCATAGTTAGCGAGTTGACATTTGCCCCAATTAACACTCATTCCTGCAATACTGCAGAAGATCTTCAGGTGCAGGTTTACTCTGTTTAAGTCCGCTTGGGATTGACACGCGAATACGGCGTCATCCATATATCTGAAAGATTTTATTCTCCGTCCGGAACCCCCAGGTATAAAAAAAACCTCCACGCATATGTCTTTCTGAATAGATAATAGTAAAGGTTCCATAACTCAAATATAGCCCTGTCTAACACCTGACTTGACCTCCACTGCCGGACACACCCACCCATTTATTAAAACATGACTAAAAACATTTTTGTACATACCTCTGATTACATTAAGAATTTTTTCAGGGATCCCCATCTTCTCCAAAACACTAAATAAGAATCTATGAGATACCTTATCAAAGGCCTTCTCGAAATCTGTTGTTTCAATAAATAAAGGAACATTATTAAAACCAGAATAATAAATAATATCTCGTAATAAAACTAAATTATCGGAGATCTTTCTTCCTGGGACTGCACATACCTGGTATTCGCCAACCATACAACCTATTACATCACAAAGTCTATTTGCAATAATTTTGGTGATTATTTTATAGTCACAATTTAACAATGTTATAGGGCGCCAATTTTTAATTTCCTTCTCATTACCTTTTTTATGTATTAGTGTGACTATACCTTTTCTCATGGAGGTAGAAAAAACACCAGTATTAAAAACAAACCGCACAATCCGACTCACCTCTTCTCCAATTACATCCCAATAAAAACAATAAAATTCTGCAGGGAGACCATCACTTCCAGGTGTCTTCCCTTTCGCCATCCTCTGAATAGTGTTTTTGATCTCTTCCTCACTTATATCTCCAATCAAAACCTCTTTCTCCTCCCTTGGGATGTTATCCGATAAAACATTACAGTACTCCTTAATTTCTAAATCCGAAGCCTGACTTTCATTTTTAAAAAGTGTCTCATAAAATCTGCATATATTTTTAACCATTTCATCACCAGTCACTTCTCCCTCAGAAGTTAGAATGGATTTAAAAACACCTTTTGGCTTAAAACTCTTTTTTTTTTTATATCTTGAACATTTCTCGTCCTCTTCTATGTGTTTTACTTTAGATCTATGCACAATATTCCTCCCTTTCTCCAACAATTCTTTTCTCCTTTCTTCTTTTATCTCATTAATCTCTTTCCCTACCTCCCAAGCGCAATTCCTCAATTTGTACAATGCTTCTAATCTAGAAATTAAAATTTCCTCCTTTTTCCTTTTCTCTTGCGCCCTTTTAACACAGATATTCTTAAAAAATTAGGCAAATCTGGTTTTGGCCGAGTCCCACCAGTCTAAAATGCAATTAAACATCCCTGTTGCCTGACACATGATAAAAACACTTCTCTAAAAGCATATTTAACTTCTGCATCCAATTTCCAGTAACCTCTACCGAAATCCACTAAATTCTTTATGCATATTTCAGCAGTAACAATTTTGTGATCGGATATACTGTTCATCACATGGTCACACTTAGTCACTTCCAACCCTTCCAAAAATAAAACATAATCAATTCTATACTTAGATCGACCACTATCCGCCATATAAGTATATTTCTTTTCTATGTTGACAATCAGTCCAGCATCCTTAAAATGCAAGTCCTGTATCATTTCGTTTAACAAGGTAGAGGTCAATCTTGACTTCAGAGGTACTTTGCCTGTCCTGTACACACCTAAAATAATGGTAAAATCTCTGCCAGGCATAAAAAGTTTAAGAGTTTCTAAAAAAGACACACGTTCACGTTTTTCCGCAGGTGCATAAACACTAAAAACTCTAAAACGCTGTCCTAAAAACTCAAAACTTAAAAGAATACAATGACCTGGTAGCACTATTTTATATTCTATAACATTAATATTACTATTTTTCAATAATATGCCAACTCCTTCATTTTTATTGTCTGTACAAGGCGACCTAAAAGATCTCCCATAAGTCCACTCTGATTCATGGGGTGTAGATTTAAGTGCGCATTCCTGAACACATATTATGTCAGACTTTACGGTTGCGAGATAGTCAAAAACAGCAGCTCTCCTACTACTTGACCCTATTCCCCGCACATTCAATGTAGCAACAATCAAACTCATGATAAATAAATTCAGAACATTAACAGCCATATTAAACTAATTTGAAAAAGTCTGACTCAGCACTCTTCTCTCTACACCTAAACCACCATCAGGCGATTCTGGGTCAGAATCCCTGTCACCCTGTCTGGGGCCAGAGAAAATAGGGTCACTCTGACTCCGGGACCAAGCACCATCCTCACCTCTTTTGCACCTTTTCACATCAGAAGTAGGAAGATCTTCAAAAATTTCCAATTCCGCCTCACTGTTAACATGCTGACCTGGAGTTATAGGAGCATCAGAGTCATACTCTTCCCCCTGACACTCCATCTCTTCTCCCTCACAAGTCACATGATCCGGACATTTATCAACCTCACTTGCATCACTGCTAGACATACTCCCCAGCACATCCTCCATCTCAGCAACGGAGGGGGTAGGGAGAGGGAAATAACATGCCCGAAGCTTTATTGACATAAAAACACACGGAGGGAGAGGGGGGAAGGAGAGGGGTTCAGTCCTCCTCTTTTTCTTCGACGTCCTCGGAGATGTTGTAATCCCGCAGCAGGCTATGGATAAGTCTGTGGCAGTCGAGGATGGACATCTTCTCCCTCCTCAGTACTAGCCGGTTCCTAGCAAGCCATAGAGCGTCCTTAACACAGTTCATAAGGCGCCAGGCCTCCTGGATGGCTCCAACAGTATGAATCCCAGGAAATAGTTCGTACATCACCAAAGTGTATTGCAGGCTGTTCCTGGGTACAGAGTCTTTGAGTTCATGTTCCAGGGTGTCCAACAGGCCCTGAGCAAAGGGGCACTCCCAAAACAAGTGGTAAGATGTTTCCTCCTTGAATGGGCACCTGGGGCAGTGCCGGATTTTGCTCAGGTTGCGGGCGTGCATGAATGACCGAATTGGCAGTCCTCCCTGTATGACAATCCATGACAAGTCTTTGTGCCCGTTGCTTAAACTGTTTGACGACACATTAGTCCAAACGGTCTCTACGGTGTCATCTTGGATCCCTGGAATTGACTCCACCACGTCCTTTGCTCTGATGAGTTTGTGAATAGTTTTTGGCTTCCACGAGTCGGGTTTGAGGCCCTCCAGCTGGTGTTCCCTCACAAACCTGACAACGTCCCCGTAGAACCAGGGAGCGTGCCAGTTGTAAGGGATAGAGCTGTCCCACTTGTCCCAGCCCATGCCCCTCCAGAGAGGCAGGAGGAAAAAGCGAAACATAGCCTTGCCCGCAGAGCTGTTGGCAGTTCTCAGAGTCCGGCGAACGCTGTCACAAACAAAGGCGATCCACAATAAGGTGGGCAGGTCCGGTATGCCCTTTCTGCCCTTGCGGGGCTCTTTGTACATGATGGCTCGCTTCACTCTGTCCATCTTAGATCCTCAGACGAACCGAAACACTGTCCTGGTGATGGCCCTGGAAACGGTGGCAAGAGGGGGCCATGCCTGTGCGGTGTACTGTAGCACAGGCAAAACTTCATTACGCAGGACGAGTGCTTTTCCTTCGATCGTGAGGAGTCTGAGGCTCCACAGTCCAATTCTTTGATTCACCTTGGCCAAGCGTTCTTCCCAAGACTTGAGGGCTGCGCCTTCCTTCCCAAACCAGACTCAAAGGATTTTGATGAAGTCTGATTTGATGTTGAATGGAAAGGGGGCAGAGGAAGCCAGTTGTCAGTGCCTGAAGAGCATGGCCTCAGACTTGCTGCAGTTGACTTTGGCCCCTGAAGCTTGTCCGAACTCCTCGCAGGTCTGGACGAGTGCAGTCACCGAATGCCGGTCAGCGCAGAAGACGGTCACGTCCTCCATGTATAGCGAGCACTTGACCTCGTAGTGTTTTGGTGCGGTGATCCCTCTGATCTCCCCGTTCTGCCGGATAGCCTCCACGAAGGATTCTATAACGCAAACAAAGAGAAGAGGTGAAAGAGGGCAGCCTTGTCTGACCCCAGAGAGGACAGGGAAGGGGTCAGTCTTCCAACCGTTCACCAACACTGTGCTGCAAATATCAAGGTACATCAGGTCAACAAAAGAACAGAACCTCCTGCCTAGACCCAGCCTGCGCAGTGCCTTGCCCATAAACTCATGAGAGACCCGGTCGAATGCCTTCTTCTGGTCCAGGCTGACCAGGGGGCGGCATGAACGCGGTGGTCCTGGATGTAGTGCACCGTGTCTCTCACAAGAGCGAGGCTGTCTGCGATCCTGTGGCCAGGGACGCTGCAGGTCTGGTCCGGGTGGACGATTCTGCCGATGACGACCTTCAGCCGGTTGGCCAGTATTTTGGCGAGGATCTTGTAGTCCACGTTCAGGAGAGAGATGGGATGCCAGTTTTTCAGGTCACATCTCTCCCCCTTTCGCTTATACAGGATCGTGATCATTCCTTCCCTCAAGGATGGGGGCATTGTACCCTCCACCACCATCTCCTCATAGAGTTCCAACAGGTCCAGACAGATCAGGTCCCTCAACGCTACATAGAGCTCTGCTGGGAGGCCGTCACTGCCCGGGGTCCTGCTGGACCTAAAGGACCTAGCGGCAGAGAGCACCTCCCCCACTGTCAGAGGGTCATCCATGACCTCCGCACCTGCCGGATCAAGATGGTTAGTGATACCTGACAGGAATTTATCGGTGGCCGCCTGGTCTGTGTTTTTCAGGGAGTAGAGGTCGCTGTAGAAGTCTGTGATGACTCCCATTACTTCCTCCTTCCCCGAACGTATGTGCCACATGCCCCTCGGAGTTCGTTCAGGGGCGTGTGGCCGGCGTGGAGTTTCCTGAAGAAGAACGAGTTACACTTCTCACCCTTCTCCAGGTTTTCCACTTTGGAACGGAAGACAATCTGCCTGGATTCCTCCTCAAAGTGCCTTTTCAGGCTCTTTTGGGCTTCCTCCAGCTCCTCTCTAACCTTCCAGCCGCACCGGTGAAGGTCTTGCAGGGACCGCAACTCACGTTGCAGCGCTCTGAAGGCCTTCTTCTTCTCACACGCCTGATGTTGTTGCTTATCCTGAAATAAACAACAAAACTGGACTTTAACATACTCCCACCAGTCGCTAGTCCGTTGAAACAAGCATTTGACATTCCGCCAGGCTATGTAGACCTCTCAAAGTTCCGCAAGCACGTTCTCGCGATTCAGCAGGGCGCAGTTCAGTTTCCAGGACCCTTGGCCGGGGGGGAACCCGATGCCTATGGTACACTGGACCTGAATGGCCCTGTGATCGTAGAAGAAGCAGGGGACCATAGAGTGCCCACACCACCTGACTGCCCGAGAGGTGAACACAAAGTCGATCCGGAGCGAGCCATTGGGTCGGCACCGCGTATAATTAATGGAGCCTTTCCCCCTTTCCCCATGGATCCCACAGCGTCCTGTAAGGACGCTTCAGTCACCATCTCAATCAGCAGCTTGGGAGTGACGTCGAGCCTGCTTGAAGTGCCAGAGCTTCTTCCGTCCTCCTCGATTGGGCAGTTGAAATCCCCGGCCATCACTACGGTACTGGTGGTAGCGAGTTGCAGTTGGAGGGCCTGGAAGAGCTCCAGTCGCTCATTCTTGTCAGGGGAGGTGTACACGTTGATGAACCTAACCGGCTCTTCCGCCCAGGAGCCGTCTACGACAAGCAGACGAGCTCCTGGACGGAGTCAAGTGTGAACGCATTTCCCCTGAGGAGGATGGCAACCCCGGCCGACTTACAGTCGCCACCACCGGACCAGTAGGAGAGCCAGGGGACAACTCCTTGGCCAGATGGTTGTGTGACCTAGAGGGGGGCAAAGAACACTCCTGTAACATAAACACGTCGGCAACCTGTGCAGTAAGAAAGGTTAGTATCGTCTGACGTCTGAACCTGTCCCTGATGCTCCTAACATTGATGGTAAAAAGGTTAAAATTTGCCATCATGTGAGAGAAAGAAAGAGGTTAGCGGAAACGATACATCTTAGTTACCACTCCGGTCGTCCGGCGGCTTCTTGATTTCTTGTCCGCTCTCTGTGGGTTGCCCCTGCAACAGCGCAAAGCTGGCTACGATCTCTTCTAGAGTTATCTGTAGCCGTATCCGGTCGGCGGTTGCTCCCTTAGCCACTATTTCCTCCTCCTCTGACTCATCGAGGCTAGCGCGCGGGGGGGGGGGGGGGGTGGAGGGTTTGCTGTTGGGGGTCCTCGTTGGTGGCCACCGGTTCTTCCATCTGCTGCTCTGTTTCCTCTGTTTCCTCTTTGTTGGGTGAGGCCATGTCCTCTACCTCGACAACGACCATCTTCTTTTTGGAGTGGTTGGTGATGGGGCTGTCCCTCCCCTTTCTCTTTCCTTTCCTCGCGCTGACCTCTGGAGAGGCAAGAGGGGGAAAATCCCCCAAAGAGAGGGCTGCAGCAGCTGGAGGAGGGGTTAGTGCTTCTGCAGTGGTGGCAATGGGGCGGTGGAAGGTGCCACTGAGGTAATGGGCAGTTGGATTTGAGAATCCTCAGTAGTGGTGATGACGGGGCGGGAGAGGGGGGTGACGGGAGCGGGGGGTGACGGGAGCATGGCTTAAGGCTCATACCCTCCTTCCTGGGTGGTTTCGCCTTGGGTTTGGTCGCCACCAGAGTCGGGGCTGGGGTGGAGTTCCCGCTGGCCGGGGCTCTGGCTGTAATGGATGCCCAGGTGCGTTCACTCATCGGGCAGTCCTTGTAGACGTGGGAGGCCAGACCGCACAGATTGCATACCGTCTTCTTGGGGCAGTCCTTGAAGTCGTGCCCTGCCACATGACAGATCCTGCAGGCGTCCTCCTTGCAGTCCTTCATCTGATGGCCTTTCTTGCTGCATTTCCTACAGACCTGCGGCATATCGGGGTAGTAGATGAGGGCCGAAGAGTTGCCCAAGGAAAATGACTATGGCAGATGCTGTATGCCATCCGGGTCTGAAGGGTCCTTGTTAAGACGGACGATGAAGGACCACTTGCCGGTCCAGAATCCGTTTCCATCCAAGATGTGGGTGGGATCCCTCACCACGGTGCAGAACCGTTTCAGGAAGGTAACGATGTCTTTGCCTGGGATGTGTGGATTCAGCATAGAGATGGTCACTCTCCTTTCTTCCCTCTGTACGGGGCAGCTGCCCATGAAGCGCATGAAAGGGGATTCAGGTCTTGCTGCTTTCACCATCTCCCAGTACCTTTTGCAGATGGCCACGGAAGCAAAAGTGATCCAGAACATCCCTGTGAAGAATGCATGGATGGATACCACTTCTGGCTTTGCAAACCCCTGTTCCAGGACCATCTTCTTGCCAAACACATCCTGGCTCATGTCCGGCACGCTCCCGTCCACCTCCTTCAACTTCAGGATGACCGTCTGCCTCATCCAGGGCTCCAGAGGAGGGGAGCCAGGGCCGGGCTTCTGGCCTTCCCATTGTTTCGGAGGAGGACCGGGCGCCGCCGGGTCAGTAGCCGATGAAGTGGAGGCTGAAGGGGCCTGGAGGGCTTCTTCCGTGGCCTTTCTTTCTTCTGTGGTGGGCTTCTTGGTCTTGTTCTTGGGAGGCTTGGAGGTTGAGGTTGAGGCCATGGCTTCTTCCTGCCTTCGTCTCCCTGGAACGTCTTCTTGCTGGGCGGAGCTTCCTCCGGGGAAGGGCGGAGCTTCTTCCGGAGAGGGGCTTTGCCGAGCCTCTTTTCCTCGTTGGGGTCCCCCGAGGCCGGAGTGTTCAGGCCGGAGTCTTCAGTCCTCGTCGTCGGGGTTCCCCGTCGAGTCTTCGTAAAGTCTTCTCCTGGATCGCAGTCGGAGAAGATCTTCCAGTAGTCGTGTTCGGGCTGTCGAGATCCAAGTAAGCACTGTCTAACGTCGTACACCAAGACTAAGCCACAGGCCAAGAGGAGGTCGGAGACCAGAGCACTCTTGTTCCCTGGGAAATAGCCCTACACCCAATAGCAGCAGTGAGCTGAAGCTGAATTAAATCAACGATGCTCAAAGGCAGAGTGCAGGGGGTACCCACAAGGACCTGGGCCGGCAAGAAAAGGCAGACTGATAAGAACAGATTTATTTATTTTTTTCCATCAGACTAAGTATATTCCTCAAAACAACTGGCCATTTCACTGTCTCGTGATCAACCATTTTCGAGTTGACTTAGCATCATCTGGACATCTTTACCTAAAAAAGAATAAAATTAACATCAATTACAATATTAATATGAATATCCCCATTTTTTTAGTCGCCACCACTCTTCTGCTTTTTCTTCCCCCCATTTCTCTTGATCATATACCACAATCGAAACCTTATCGAAGGCTTTCTCTAAATCTATGGATTCTAAAACTAAAGAAAACTGTGCATTATTAGCATAGAAAATCATATCTCTCAAAAGTAGTAGATTATCTGATATTTTCCTCCCAGGAACTGCGCAGGTCTGATGTACACCTATCATGTATTTAATTACTTGGCTTAGTCTTCTAGCTACTATTTTTGCTAATACCTTGTAATCGCTGTTAAGTAATGTGATAGGCCTCCAATTTTTGATCTCTCTTCTATCACCTTTTTTATGGATAAGAGTAACGACCCCTTGCTTCATGGTTTCTGATAACAAGTTAGAATTGTAAGCATATTGGATAACTTTCACCATTTGGTCCTTGATAAAAGGCCAGCAAACCGCATAGAACTCAACTGGGAGTCCATCTGTACCAGGGGTTTTGTTCTTAGCCATAGTGTGAATAGTATTTTTTAACTCTTCCTCAGAAATTCCACTAGTTAGATACTTTAATTCTGTTTCAGGAATATTATTTTCCAGTACATTACAATATTCCTCTATTTCCTTATCAGATGCAGCATTGTCTTGACTAAAAAGGGATTCGTAATAATGACTAATTTCATCCAACATTTTTTCTCCAGTCACCTCATCATCTGCAGAATCAAAGTAACCTTTTGCTTTAAAGCACTTTTAAAAAAAGTATCTGGTTCATTGTTCATCCAAATGTTTCACTTTAGCCTGTGTTACTATCTTTTTCCCACGTTCTAACAATCTTTCAATTCATTTTTTATTCTACCTAATTCTTCCTCCACTTCAAAACCAACACTCTTTAGTTTATACAAAGTCTCCATTCTATTTACCAGAACAGCTTCCTTGCCTTTTTCTTCCCTAGCCTTCCGTACACCAACACCCTTAAGATGTTCTGCCATTTTCTTTTTTGTCCAGTCCCACCATTCCAATAAACCAGAGAAAATTCCTTGTCTGTCCACACAACGATTAAATAAAGCTTCCAGCTCTTTAAGCACCTCATTATCCTCTAATAGACTAGTTTTCAGCTTCCACAAACCTTTCCCAAAAAGCAAGGATTCTTTTAAACAAATCTCCACCTTAATCATTTTGTGGTCAGAAACCCCAGACAACAAATGCTGACAGTTTTTAATCTTAACCCCTTCAGATAACAGCACTAGGTCTAATCTAGATTTCACTGTACCATTCTCTGAAATAAAGGAAAATCTATCAGATTTATCCACCATCAAACCAGCATCTTGGTAATGTAAGTCTTGAATTATTTGATTCAGAACCTTAGAAGTACTATCTAACTTACTCTCTGCCACACCATCTCTATCTGCAATAAATCTGATGCAATTGAAATCCCCTGCCACTATGGTAGGTATTCTCGCTGGCAAATGAAATTTAAAAAACTAAAAAAAATTAACACAATCTTTTTTTACGGCTGGTGCATATATATTACAAATCCGCAAACTCTGTCCTAGAAAATCTACATCTAAGATAATAAATCTACCTGGGACTACAATTTTGAAATCTCTAACGATAATGTTGTTATTTTTTTATCAAGAAACCCACCCCAGGGAGACCAAAAAGAATCACCATATTCCCATTCAGTTTTCATAGGAGCACATTCCTGCAGACAGAATAAATCACAATTAATTTTCCCTAATTTATCAAAAATACCAGCTCTTCTCTCAGAACTTCCAATACTCCTCACATTCCAAGAAGTCATCATCAAAGTCATAGTGACTTATGAAAAAAACTTACAATCCATCATTAATTCTTAAGATATCACTTAAACTGACTTGTTCTCATAAAATTATCCACATCCTCATTCTCCAAATATCCTTTTACAGGCAAACCCTGAAAGACTGTGTCATACTCCTATCACGATCGGCGTAACTGTCACATACGTGACACGGAGGGAGGAACAGAGGGAGGCCCTGCCCTAGTGAGAGGGAAGGTGGTGACCCCTGACTCACCTTGCGTCTGGCACCTGGCTGCCCTGTCGTCCCTAGACGGGTTCCTCACCCGTACGCCGATCACGTGCCTAAAACCCTGGCTTTCCCTAGGATGAGCCCTAGATAGTGAACAGGGCGGTGGGAACACTAGTCCGCACCACTAGCTCTAGAGGAAAACACCAAGGGGAGGACAGACAATACAAACTAAACATATAATCCCAGGTGGGCAACAACAGGAGACAACAAAAGCCCAACAGGGATCCGGAGGATAGCACTCTGGAACAACAACCAGATTCTCAGCTCCAGTGGGTCAGTATAGATGTCCAGGCAGGAAGCTCTATAACTGGCAACAAGAGAAGTGTGAGAGGCGAATATAAGGAGTTTGGGAGTGGCAGACAAGAAACAGCTGAGGAGGAGAAGCTACGGATCCCTGAGTGAGACAAAAAGGATAGCAAGGCAAACACAGAAAACAAACACTAAGAAACACCGTGATCTTTAGGCATAGAGCGCGCAGCCACCCGCTGCGACTTCCTGACCCCGGGTATAACGGAGTCAGACGTGGCTCTTGACACCCTCGTGACAGTACCCCCCCTTTCACGAGGGGCCTCCGGACACTCAGGACCAGGTCTCTCCGGATGAGAGACATGGAAAGCCTGAATCAACCTGTTGGCGTTTACCTCTGACGCTGGAACCCACATTCTTTCCTCGGGACCGTAACCCCTCCAATGCACCAGATACTGAAGAGAGCGGCGGACCCGACGAGAATCAACAATTCTGGATATTTGAAACTCCAGATTACCATCCACAACAACAGGAGGAGGTGGCAGCGGTGATGGTTCTAGAGGTGGAACATACTTCTTGAGCAACGACTTATGGAAGACGTTATGGATCTTAAAAGTCTGAGGTAGCTCCAGGCGAAAAGCCACAGGGTTAATGACGGCTACAATTTTATAAGGACCAATGAACCTAGGACCCAGTTTCCAAGAGGGAACCTTCAACTTAATATTCCTAGTAGACAACCACACATAGTCATTCACTCCTAGGTCCGGACCTGGCGACCGTTTCTTATCGGCCATGCATTTGTATTTACCACTCATATTTTTCAAGTTAGCTTGCACCTTCTGCCATACCGATGAAAGAGATGAAGAAAACCGTTCCTCTTCGGGAACCCCAGAAGACCCCCCCTCTTTGAAAGTACAAAATTGGGGATGAAAACCGTATGCACCAAGAAATGGTGACTTGCCAGTGGATTCCTGACGGCGATTATTTATGGCAAACTCGGCTAACGGTAAATATGATGACCACACCTCTTGGTTTTCAGACGCAAAACACCTTAAATATGTTTCTAGGTTTTGGTTGGTACGCTCAGTCTGTCCATTCGACTGAGGATGGAAAGCTGAGGAAAAGGATAAGTGTACCCCTAAACGGGTACAAAAAGCTTTCCAAAACTTAGAAATAAACTGGGTTCCCCGATCCGAAACCACATCGGAAGGGACCCCGTGAAGCTTCACGATTTCACTGATAAACACCTGAGCAAGAGTCTTAGCATTAGGAAGTGCGGGTAGCGCAATAAAGTGTACCATTTTGCTAAACCTGTCTACTACTACCAAGATAACTGTTTTACCCGCAGACAAAGGTAAGTCAGTGATGAAATCCATTGATAGATGTGTCCATGGTCTATTGGGGATGAAAAGTGGCAATAAAGACCCTGCTGGACGTGTATGAGAGACTTTCGCGCGTGCACAAGTAGAACAAGTAGACACGAAATCTATTACATCCTGACGCAACCTTGGCCACCAAAAACGACGAGACAATAGCTCCAAGGTTGCTTTACTACCTGGGTGCCCAGCAAGTGCCGAATTATGATGTTCCTTCAATAACTCAAGACGCAGGTTTAACGGTACAAACAATTTCTCTGAGGGGCAAGAGGCCGGGGCGTCCCCCTGGGCCTCTAACACCTTTCCCTCTAGAACAGAGTGTACAGCCGAGACAACCACTCCTCTTTGTAAAATAGGTACCGGATCACTAACATTACCCCCTCCAGGGAAACTACGAGACAATGCGTCTGCCTTGGTATTTTTTGCCCCAGGACGATAGGTGATTACAAAGTTAAATCTGGTAAAGAATAGCGACCACCTAGCTTGTCTAGGGGTGAGACGCTTAGCCGATTCTAGGTACAGAAGGTTTTTGTGATCCGTAATTACCGTGACGGGGTGGATTGCTCCCTCTAAGAAGTGACGCCACTCTTCAAACGCCAGTTTAATCGCCAACAGTTCCCTATTTCCAATATCATAGTTCCTTTCTGCTGCAGATAATTTTTTGGAAAAGAAAGCGCAAGGACGCCATTTGCCAGGAGACGGACCCTGAGACAATACAGCCCCCACTCCCACCTCCGACGCATCAACTTCAACAATAAAAGGCTGGGAGACATCAGGTTGAATTAGAACAGGTGCCGAGGTAAATCTCTCTTTTAGAGAGGAAAATGCAATTTTAGCGGCGTCAGACCATTTAGAAAAATCAGTCCCCTTCCTAGTCATGTCAGTAAGGGGTTTAACGATCACTGAATAATTTTTAATAAACTTTCTGTAGAAATTTGCGAAACCCAAAAACCGTTGTAGAGCTTTAAGGTTCTCAGGAAGATCCCAATCTAAAATTGCCTGGACCTTCCCAGGATCCATACGGAAACCTGAAGCAGATAATAGATATCCCAGGAATTGTATTTCCTGAACGGCGAAGACACATTTTTCAATTTTCGCATATAATTTATTAGTCCGTAGGACCTGCAGTACTTGCCTGACATGTACTTCATGTGTTTTCAGATCAGCCGAATAAATTAAGATATCATCTAGGTATATGACTACAAACCTGCCGATGAGATGACTAAAAATATCATTAACGAAATGTTGGAAGACAGCAGGGGCATTGGTCAGACCGAAAGGCATGACTAAATTTTCGTAATGCCCCTCAGGGGTGTTAAAAGCTGTCTTCCACTCATCCCCTTCCTTGATACGAATCAGATTGTAGGCCCCCCTAAGATCAAGTTTGGAGAACCACCTAGCACCCGCAATCTGATTAAACAGGTCAGGAATGAGAGGAAGAGGGTATGGGTCTCGGACGGTTATCCGGTTTAGCTCACGGAAATCTAGGCAAGGACGCAGGCCCCCATCTTTCTTTTTAACAAAGAAAAACCCTGCAGCCACGGGTGAAGAAGAGGGTCTGATGTGTCCCTTGGCCAGACTCTCGGAGATATAATCTTTCATGGCTTGTCTCTCGGGACCCGAAAGATTATACAACCTGGACTTGGGTAATTTTGCACCGGGAATCAGGTTAACCGGGCAATCATAAGGACGATGAGGTGGTAGCTTCTGACAACCCTTTTCAGAAAAAACGTCCTCAAAGTCCGAAATAAATGTAGGTAGGGAAGCTATGGAGGCGATTAAGCAATTGTTATTTAAGCAATTCTCTCTGCAATGCTCACTCCACTCCAATATCTCCCTGGCCTGCCAATCCACCACTGGATTGTGCGCTACCAACCAGGGAAGACCCAATACCACAGGAGAGGGAAGGCCCTCCAGAACGTAACATGAAAGACGCTCCTTATGGTGGTCCCCTACCCGAAGATGTAAGTTATGGACAACGTGAGTGAGGTTTCTCTGAGACAGAGGAGCAGAGTCAATAGCGAATATGGGAATGGGTCTCTGCAGCGTACAGAGAGACAAACCCATAGTGCGGGCAAAATGGGCATCTATCAAATTTACCCCTGCACCACTGTCTAGAAAAAAAGAAATAGACTCCGTCTTAACACCAAAAACAATAACCGCTGGCAACACAAATTGAGATGTTCGTATGGAGGAAACGTATACCCCCCGGCTGACATCCTCCGCACAGCCTGGGGTTAGTAGTTCCGACGGTCTTTTGTTTTTGGGAAAGGAGGGACAGACATTAATGAAATGACCCTTCCCCCCACAGAAAAAACAAGCCCCCCACCTACGGCGAACCTCAGGAGGACGGACCTGACGAGAAGTTCCTCCTAGCTGCATAGGCTCATCCAAGTCCGTACAGACTAACTGCTGCTTGGGAGAGGTTACCGATTGCTCAGGAATTTTCGATCTCTCCCTAAGACGTCTATCTATCCTGATAGAGAGGGACATAACAGCATCAAGGGAAAGGGGAGTCTCATACAGCGCCAGCGCATCCTTAACCCTTTCAGATAGCCCAGAGCAGAACTGACTCCTGAGAGCCGGGTCGTTCCACTGAGTATCCGTAGCCCACCTGCGGAACTCTGAGCAATATTCCTCTGCTGGCCGATCTCCTTGTAGGAGTCTCCGTAACTTCGACTCAGCCAGGGCGACACGGTCAGGGTCATCATATATGAGACCCAAAGCCCCAAAAAATCCCTCCACTGACCGGAGAGCCTGGGAACCAGGGGGTAACGAGAACGCCCAGGATTGCGGGTCCCCCTGAAGCAGGGAAATAACAATCCCCACCCGCTGTTCTTCATTACCTGAGGAGTAAGGGCGCAGCTTAAAATATAATTTGCAGGCCTCACGGAACAACACAAATTTGTCCCTTCCCCCAGAGAATCTGTCAGGAAGAACAACCTTGGGTTCTGTAACAACCTGGTTACCCATAGCAACCGCTGGGCTTACGGTCTGCTGCATTTGCTGCTGCTGTTGGAGGACAGACGCCTTCAATCCTGCCACCTCCAAAGACAGGCCTTGAAGCTGTTTTGCCAAAGCAGCAATAGGATCCATATTGGATTCTAAGTAGAGAAAAAAAAATTAAATAATTTTTTTTTTTATTTTTTTTTTTTCTCAAAAAATAAGGGCCAGTTATAATATCACGATCGGCGTAACTGTCACATACGTGACACGGAGGGAGGAACAGAGGGAGGCCCTGCCCTAGTGAGAGGGAAGGTGGTGACCCCTGACTCACCTTGCGTCTGGCACCTGGCTGCCCTGTCGTCCCTAGACGGGTTCCTCACCCGTACGCCGATCACGTGCCTAAAACCCTGGCTTTCCCTAGGATGAGCCCTAGATAGTGAACAGGGCGGTGGGAACACTAGTCCGCACCACTAGCTCTAGAGGAAAACACCAAGGGGAGGACAGACAATACAAACTAAACATATAATCCCAGGTGGGCAACAACAGGAGACAACAAAAGCCCAACAGGGATCCGGAGGATAGCACTCTGGAACAACAACCAGATTCTCAGCTCCAGTGGGTCAGTATAGATGTCCAGGCAGGAAGCTCTATAACTGGCAACAAGAGAAGTGTGAGAGGCGAATATAAGGAGTTTGGGAGTGGCAGACAAGAAACAGCTGAGGAGGAGAAGCTACGGATCCCTGAGTGAGACAAAAAGGATAGCAAGGCAAACACAGAAAACAAACACTAAGAAACACCGTGATCTTTAGGCATAGAGCGCGCAGCCACCCGCTGCGACTTCCTGACCCCGGGTATAACGGAGTCAGACGTGGCTCTTGACACCCTCGTGACAACTCCTCAGGGAGACCAGACAAAGCATCAAACCTATTCTCATGTTCAAATTTTAATTTCTTATGCACAGCTCCTCCTGACCACTCCCCTTCCTCCTCCCCTGCAGACTTAGAAATGCTTCTTTGCCCAGGTGTTATCCCATCCTCTGAATCAATACCACAGAAAGTAGATGGGCTAACCGGGCTAACCATATTCAAATCTCCCTAAGTCATTGCCCCTAAAATCTCCTGAATCATTATTTCTACCCCATCATCCACCTCTTACAGCTCATCATTATGATGGGGATCTGTTCCAAGATCCATATGGACACCATCCTCACTATTTAGAGGAGTTTCCATCACCGCATCACCCCCCTTTTATCTACCAGAGGGAGAGGGGCTCCAGCATTACACCGATCTGCGGAGCTACCCTCCTCTGCATCAATCCGTAACATTTCGCACGCCAATTCCTTTCTCCTCATACCTTCTTTCACCTTTACCTTTAGCACAAGATCTCGCCATGTGTCCTGCTCCGTCACACACTCGTTCCTTTATGCAATCAATGACTTGTGCCCTGCTTTCCCACAATTTTTACACACAACTCCTTTATCACAAAGGTCTTTTGTATGTCCATATTGGTTACAATTCCGGCAGTATGAGCTTTGCCCCTCAAAAAAACAGTAACCTCTTTCACCACCAATAGTAAAGTTAGCAGGAGGACAAATATAACCTTCTAAACCAGCAGAGTCCTTTTTGAAGACAACAAGAAATTTCCACTTGCCATTATGCATCCCCCACTTGTTTAGCATTTTATCTCCACCATCGACAGTCTCACAGAATCTATAGAGATATGCTTTAACTATGTCTATGTTGATTCTGGGGTTGTACATATGCACTATTAACTTTCTCCGAAATTGTTTGAAGCAAGGCTCCACGTCAACCTTCTGTAGAATGGGATCTCTACTTGCCAAGATTTTGCTTACTGCGATCAAACAATCAGCTTTAGAGTACAAAGTTAAGTCATATATCCCCTGGGAGGGAAAATCCTGCAAACATTCAACATCCTTTGCTTTCAATTGCAGTACCTTGAAAATTATGTCCTGCACAATCATCTTCAGGGATATCTCTTTCTTGTAATCAGGCTTCACCTGGAATCGGATAGTATCCTGTCCGCCCCAAAAAGATGCCATCTTGCCGCTTGTAAAGGTATCCCAACCCGGAAAAACATCCAGGGGCCCCTCCCGAAAGGAGGACCCTATGAAGACACCCTCTGACCAGACCAAGCAAGGTACTCCCCTAACTGATCTAGCCAAAAGGCCGAGAAGCGATAACCCGCTCGGCCTCGACAACGGGGCCGCTTATCCCAAATGTAGAGCACTTCTCAAGGCAACAGCCTATAGGCCCCAGCCACAGACACAGTACGGGAGGCTTCTTTCTCTCAAAAACCAGGGAAAACGTGCGTCCTACGCTCAGGAATCACCAGCATGCTCCTCTTCAAGTTCACCATCTGCATAGCTCCGCCCACCACTTTTGGTCACGCCTTTTCTTCGCACGCAATTCCTGGTAACAAAGCACGCCAAGCAGAAAAACTGATGAGGAATGAATGGAGAAGTAAAAGTGAGTGAGAAAAAAAAAAAAAAAAAATTTGCATTGTTGATTGTGATTAGAGTTGAGCGAACACCTGGATGTTCGGGTTCGAGAAGTTTGGCCGAACTTCCCGGAAATGTTCGGGTTTGGGATCCGAACCCAACCCGAACTTCGTCCCGAACCCGAACCCCTTTGAAGTCAATGGGGACCCGAACTTTTCGGCACTGAAAAGGCTGTAAAACTGCCCAGGAAAGGGCTAGAGGGCTGCAAAAGGCAGCAAAACGTAGTTAAATCCCTTGCAAACAAATGTGAATAGGGAAATGAATAAAAATAAAAAATTAACCAATATCAATTGGAGAGAGGTCCCATAGCAGAGAATCTGGCTTTATGTCAGCAGAGAATCAGGCTTCATGTCATAGCAGAGAATCAGGCTTCACGTCACCCAACACTGGAACAGTCCATTGTCATATATTTAGGCCCCGGCACCCGGACAGAGGAGAGAGGTCCCATAACAGAGATTCAGGCTTCATGTCATAGCAGAGAATCATGCTTCACGTCACCCAAAACTGGAACAGTCCATTGTCATATATTTAGGCCCCGGCACCCAGACAGAGGAGAGAGGTCCCATAACAGAGAATCAGTCTTCATGTCATAGCAGAGAATCAGGCTTCACGTCAGCCAACACTGGAACAGGCCACTGATGTAGGCAGTGACAGACATGACCTTCGTCAGGCCACCATCTCAACACCTAAGAATGGGACATATCCATGCCTTCAGTGCATACACTGCTCCAGTGCCATTAAAGGAGAACACTTCACTCATCCATATACAGGGGAAAAATTTAAAATAAATGGCTTTTTTACCTGTAACAGCAACTTCGTGGTCTATCTCTTGAAGTGCCCCTGTGGACTTGTGTATGTCGGTGAAACGTCCATGAGGATGAAAGATCTTTTCTGCAAACATAAATCCACTATTAGAACGAAAAATGTATTACTTCCCATCCCATATCATTTTGAGAAACACCGACATGCCATCTCCCAGCTGCGCTTCCAGATAATAGAGCACGTATCCCTCCCCAGGAGAGGAGGAGACCGGTGTAAAATGCTCAAAAAACGAGAAGCCTATTGGATTCACCGCCTGCAAACCCTAGAACCAAAAGGATTAAACCGTGATTATGATTTAAATAGTTTTTTGTAAGATACAGTGTGCAGTAACCCTTTCAACATGTTCCCTTTCTCTTTCTTCCACAGAGAACTTGATTCCTATCCCATGTCATTTAGTGCTTTAACAGGGCGTAAGTTTGACCACGCAATATTGTAGTATTATTGCATGTAGTATTTTGCATCAGAGCACTGAGAATTCATGATGCTCTATTTTTCTTCCTCTTTTCTTTATTAGTTTGTTACAGTTGGTAACATTCAGCATTTAAGAATATGTTACTATATAACTCCTTACAGCAGCATGCAACACTACATAGCATGGTTCCTTGTTAACTAATGATAGCCACTTATTCGTCTATCTGTTAAGCCATTATCTCTGCATTGTTGTGTTCTTTGTTTACGACGCTGCCATGGTTACCTACGCCACTTCCGGCTCCATCGCGGGCTATTTAAATTTGTTTGTAACCTGTATCCATTATGTTTGACAAAGGCTATCAGTAGCCGAAACGCGTCACTTACATGTATGTGACCATTAAATTCATTTGAAACTACTACTAGAGAGAGTGCTGGTCCTTCTCTATACAAGGAACAGGCCACTGTCAGATATTTTTAGGCCCCGGCACCCAGACAGAGGAGAGGTTCATTCAACTTTGGGTCGCCCCGCAATATAATGGTAAAATGAAAATAAAAATAGGATTGAATGAGGAAGTGCCCTGGAGTACAATAATATATGGTTAAGGTGAGGTAGTTAATGTCTAATCTGCACAAGGGATGGACAGGCCCTGTGGGATCCATGCCTGGTTTATTTTTATGAACGTCAGCTTGTCCACTTTGGCTGTAGACAGGCAGCTGCGTTTGTCTGTAATGACGCCCCCTGCCGTGCTGAATACACGTTCAGACAAAACGCTGGCCGCCGGGCAGGCTAGCTCTGGCCACGTGGACAATTTGGAGACCCAGAAGTTGAATAGGGCCGAACCATCAGTCAGTACGTAGAGGGGTGTGCACACGAACTGTTCCATCATGTTAGTGAAATGTTGCCTCCTGCTAACACGTTGCGTATCAGGTGGTGGTGCAGTTAGCTGTGGCGTGTTGACAAAACTATTCCACATCTCTGCCATGCTAACCCTGCCCTCAGAGGAGCTGGCCGTGACACAGCTGCATTGGCGACCTCTTGCTCCTCCTCTGCCTTCGCCTTGGGCTTCCACTTGTTCCCCTGTGACATTTGGGAATGCTCTCAGTAGCGTGTCTACCAATGTGCGCTTGTACTCGCGCATCTTCCTATCACGCTCCAGTGCAGGAAGTTAGGTGGGCACATTGTCTTTGTACCGTGGATCCAGCAGGGTGGCAACCCAGTAGTCCGCACACGTTAAAATGTGGGCAACTCTGCTGTCGTTGCCAGGCACTGCAGCATGTAGTCGCTCATGTGTGCCAGGCTGCCCAGAGGTAAGGACAAGCTGTCCTCTGTGGCAGGTGTATCGTCATCGTCCTGCGTTGGGCCCGAGCTGCGTTGGGTGCCACCCCGCTGTGACCATGCTTCATCCTCATCCTCCTCCACCTCCTCCTCATCCTTGTCCTCCTCGTCCTCCTCGTCCTCCAGTAGTGGGCCCTGGCTGGTCACATTTGTACCTGGCCTCTGCTGTTGCAAAAAACCTCCCTCTGAGTCATTTCGAAGAGACCAGCCTGAAAGTGCTAAAAATGACCCCTCTTCCTCCTCCTCCTGGGCCACCTCCTCTTCCATCATCGCCCTAAGTGTTTTCTCAAGGAGACAAAGAAGTGGTATTGTAACGCTGATAACGGCGTCATCGCCACTGGCCATGTTGGTGGAGTACTCGAAACAGCGCAACAGGGCACACAGGTCTCGCATGGAGGCCCAGTCATTGGTGGTGAAGTGGTGCTGTTCCGCAGTGCGACTGACCCGTGTGTGCTGCAGCTGAAACTCCACTATGGCCTGCTGCTGCTCGCACAGTCTGTCCAGCATGTGCAAGGTGGAGTTCCACCTGGTGGGTACGTCGCATATGAGGCGGTGAGCGGGAAGGCTGAAATTACGCTGTAGCGCAGACAGGCGAGCAGCGGCAGGATGTGAACGCCGGAAGTGCAAACAGACGGCCCGCACTTTATGCAGCAGCTCTGAAATGTCGGGGTAGTTGTGAATGAACTTCTGCACCACCAAATTCAGCACATGCACCAGTCAAACCGGCTAGTCCCAGAGCTGCAACGAGATTTCGCCCATTATCGCACACCACCAGGCCGGGCTTGAGACTCACCGGCAGCAACCACTCGTCGGTCTGTTGTTCTATTTTATTATTATTTATTATTTAAGCGCCATTCATTCCATAGCGCTGTACATATGATAAGCGGTGCACATACATAACAGACAATTGTACTAATCATAAACAAAATGAGTTACAAACTGGTACAGAAGGATAGAGGGCCCTGCCCGTGAGGGCTTACAATCTACATGGTATGGGAGAAGGACACAGTAGGTGCGGGTTAAGTTGGTCATGGCGGTATAGAGGCAGCAGGGTCATTGGTTGTAGGCTTGTCTGAAGAGGTGGGTTTTCAGGTTTCTTTTGAAGGATTCCACTGTAGGTGAGAGTCTGATACGTTGGGGTAGCGAGTTCCAGAGTATGGGGGATGCACGGGAGAAATCTTGGAGTCGATTGTGGGAAGAGGCGATAAGAGGAGAGGAGAGAAGGAGGTCTTGTGAGGATCGGAAAGTGCGTGTGGGGATGTATCGGGAAAGTAGCTCAGAGATGTAGGGAGGGGACAGGTTATGGACGGCCTTGTATGCGTTTGTCAATACTTTGAAGTGGATTTGTTGGGCAATGGGGAGCCAGTGAAGGGATTGGCAGAGGGGAGAGGCAGAGGAGTAATAAGATGAGAGGTGGATTAGTCGGGCAGCAGAGTTGAGGATAGATTGGAGGGGTGCGAGGGTGCTAGATGGAAGGCCACAGAGGAGAATGTTGCAGTAGTCTAGGTGGGAGATAATGAGGGCATGTACGAGCATTTTCGCAGATTCGAAGTTAAGGAAAGCACGGATGCGGGAGATGTTTTTGAGTTGGAGGCGGCAGGTGGTGGAAAGGGCTTGGATGTGCGGTCGGAAGGAAAGGGCAGAATCTAAGGTCACTCCAAGGCAGCGGGCTTTGTTGACTGGGGATAATGTGCAGCCATTGATCGTGATAGATAGGTCTGTTGGGGGGTTGAACAAGATGGGGGAAAGATTATGAATTCTGTCTTATCCATGTTAAGTTTAAGAAAGCGAGAGGCGAAGAAGGATGATATAGAAGATAGACATTGTGGTATTCTTGATAGTAAGGTGGTGATGTCTGGATCAGAGAGGTAGATTTGTGTGTCATCAGCATAGGAGTGATACTGAAAGCCATGGGACTCTATGAGCTGTCCCAGGCCAAAAGTGTAGATTGAGAAGAGCAGGGGTCCTAGGACAGAGCCTTGCGGGACACCAACAGAGAGGGCATGAGACGAGGAGGTGGTGCGGGAGTGGGAGACGCTAAACGTCCGGTCTGTGAGGTATGATATGATCCAGGAGAGAGCCAGGTCAGTGATGCCAAGAGATGAGAGAGTGGTCAACCGCGTCGAAGGCAGAGGACAGGTCAAGGAGAAGGTGGACAGAGTATTGTTTCTTGGTTTTGGCTGTCAGTAGGTCATTGGTGACTTTGGTAAGGGTAGTCTTGGTCGAGTGGTGGGTTCGGAAGCCGGATTGTAGGCGGTCAAAGAGGGAGCAGGAGGAGAGGTGGGAGGACAGTTCTGAATGTACATATTGTTCAAGTAGCTTTGAGGCATACAGAAGAAATGATATGGGGCGATAACTGGACAAGGAAGATGGGTCAAGTGAAGGCTTTTTGAGGATGGGTGTAATGGTAGCATGTTTAAAAGCAGAGGGGAAGACACCAGAGTTTAGTGATAGATTGAAGAGATGGGTTAGGGCTGGGATAAACACTGCGGTGAGGTTAGGGATGAGGTGGGATGGGATCGGGTCAAGTGCACAGGTGGTGAGATGTGATCTGGAGAGTAGAGTGGAGAGTTTTTCTTCTGTAATGGTGGAGAAGCGGGTTTTGGGGGGAGAGGACCGAGCAGTTGTGTAGAGGGTCTGTGGGGACTGTGTAGTAAAGCTTTCTCTGATGTGGACTTTCTTTTGTTTGAAATATTTGGCAAAGTCCTCAGCTGAGAAGAAAGGAGAGGGTGGGGGTGCTGGGGGACGGAGAAGGGAGTTAAAAGTGCTAAAAAGTTGTTTAGGGCTGTGTGACAGGGAAGATATGAGAGATGAGAAGTAGGCCTGTTTTGCATCAGCGAGTGAGGATTTGAATATGAGAAGGGATTGCTTGTATGCAGTGAAATTATCTATAGAAGGGGATTTTTTCCATTGTCGCTCAGCAGCCCTGGAAGCTTGTCTGAGTTTCTTGGTCAGGTTGGTGTGCCAGGGTTGTCTGTTGATTTTCTGGATTTTGTTATGTGTGAGGGGGGCAACAGTGTCCAGAGCTGTACTTATTGTGGTGTTGTATAGGGAGGTAGCAGCTTCTGGGTCTTGGAGGCAGCAGATGGTAGAGAGTGGGAGAAGAGAGTCAGAAAGCAAGTGAAAGTCGAGATGTTTAAGGTTCCTGCGGGGGTGTGCTGGTGTGTGGATCGGGGGGGCTACAGAAGAGAAGGTGAGTAGGTTGTGGTCGGATAGGGGGAGAGGCGAGTTAGAAAGGTTAGATAGGGAGCAAAAGCGGGAAAAGATCAGATCCAGAGAGTGACCATCTCTGTGGGTAGGAGCTGAAGACCACTGTGATAGGCCGAAGGAGGAAGAGAGTGACAGGAGTTTAGAGGTGGCCGAGTAGCAGGTGTCAATAGGGATGTTGAAGTCACCCATGATGATAGTGGGGATGTCGGCAGAAAGAAAGTGTAGTAGCCAGGTGTTGAAGTGGTCAAGAAAGATGGTGGCTGGGCCTGGAGGGCGGTAAATGACAGCTACTTGAAGGTTGGAGGGAGAGTAGATGCGAACAGAGTGTACTTCAAATGAGGTGAGCGTAATGGAGGGTGGCAGTGGAGTTGGGCTGTAGGAGCAGGTGTCTGATAGGAGAATACCAACTCCTCCACCATGTTTGCAGCCGGGGCGGGGGGTGTGAGTTAATTGCAATCCACTATAAGAGAGTGCAGCAGGGGAGGAGGTGTCTGAGGGTGTCAGCCATGTTTCTGTGAGACCCAGAAAGGAAAGGTTTTGAGAGATAAGCAGTTCGTGAATGTACGACAGTTTGTTACGGACAGAGCGCGCGTTCCATAATGCTCCTGCAAGAGGAGCTAAAGGGGCAGGGGTCAGAGGAATGGTAATTAGGTTTAAGGGGTTGCAGGAATTTGAAGAAAGAGATTTGTAGTGGGACATGAGGATTTGGAGAGATATCACCAGCAGTAAGGAGAAGCAGAGAAAGTGTTAATAGGTGAGAATAAGAGAGGGCATGAGGTGTCTGTGTGTGTTTTGGAAGGAAGTGTTTTATGTTTGCAAACAGGTTTGTGCAAGCTATCAGATAAGAAGGTAAGATGGAAGAAGAGATGAATAGTTCCTTGCTAGGTGAATGGATGTGGGGGTATTTCAGGAGGTTGTGGAAAAGTAGGAGGACTAAGAGGAAAAATTTAAACATTGTTCGCATTGACTATGTCTAATTACCGGTGGTCCCCTCTGGTCCAATTCTGGTATAATTCAGTCTGTGCACTCAAGAGTTGCACTTTAGAGATGTTGCATGTACCACAACTCCTGTGCGGTGTGGGGCCTGTCCCCCAAACATATGAGTTTCAGAATGGCCTGCTGACGTTTACCCCGGGCTGTGCTGAAGTTGGTGGTGAAGGTGTGTGGCTGACTGGATGAGCAGGTGGAAGAAGAGGAGGAGGAAGCCGAGTAGGAGGAGGAGGCAAAGAATGTTGCCCTGCGATCCTTGGCGGTGGAAGGACGTGCGCCAAACAGCTCTCCGACTGGGGCCCAGCCGCCACTACATTTACCCAGTGTGCAGTTAGGGAGATATAGCGTCCCTGGCCGTGCTTACTGGTCCACGTATCTGTGGTTAGGTGGACATTGCCACAGATGGCGTTGCGCAGTGTACACTTGATTTTATCGGATACTTGGTTGTGCAGGGAAGTTCGGCTCTCTTGGAGAAGTAGTGGCGGCTGGAACAACATACTGTGGGACAGCAAGCGACATGAGCTGTTTGAAGCTGTCTGTGTCCACCAGCCTGAATGACAGCATTTCATAGGCCAGTAGTTTAGAAATGCTGGCATTCAGGGCCAGGGATCGAGGGTGGCTAGGTGGGAATTTACACTTTCTCTCAAATGTTTGTGAGATGGAGAGCTGAACGCTGGCGTGTGACATGGTTGAGATGCTTGGTGACGGAGGTGGTGGTGTTGGTGGTACATCCCCTGTTTGCTGGGCGGCAGGTGCCAATGTTCCTCCAGAAGCGGAGGAAGAGGCCGAGGCGGCAGCAGCAGAAGAGGTAGCAGGGGGAGCCTGAGTGACTTCCTTGTTTTTAAGGTGTTTACTCCACTGCAGTTCATGCTTTTCATGCAGGTGCCTGGTCATGCAGGTTGTGATAAGGTTCAGAACGTTAATGCCTCGCTTTTGGCTCTGGCACAGCGTGCAAACCACTCGGGTCTTGTCGTCAGCACACTGTTTGAAGAAGTGCCATGCCAGGGAACTCCTTGAAGCTGCCTTTGGGGTGCTCGGTCCCAGATGGCGGCGGTCAGTAGCAGGCGGAGTCTCTTGGCGGCAGGTGTTCTGCTTTTGCCCACTGCTCCCTCTTTTGCTACGCTGTTGGCTCGGTCTCACCACTGCCTCTTCCTCTGAACTGTGAAAGTCAGTGGCACGACCTTCATTCCATGTGGGGGTCTAGGACCTCATCGTCCCCTGCATCGTCTTCCACCCAGTCTTCCTCCCTGACCTCCTGTTCAGTCTGCACACTGCAGAAAGACGCAGCAGTTGGCACCTGTGTTTCGTCATCATCAGAGACATGCTGAGGTGGTATTCCCATGTCCTCATCATCAGGAAACATAAGTGGTTGTGCGTCAGTGCATTCTATGTCTTCCACCGCTGGGGAAGGGCTAGGTGGATGCCCTTGGGAAACCCTGCCAGCGGAGTCTTCAAACAGCATAATAGACTGCTGCATAACTTGAGGCTCAGACAGTTTCCCTGATTTCCAATGGGGCTGGATGTGACAGACTGATGGGCTTGGTTTTCAGGCGCCATCTGTACGCTTTCTGCAGAAGACTGGGTGGGAGATAATGTGAACGTGCTGGATCCACTGTCAGCCACCCAATTGACTAATGCCTGTACCTGCTCAGGCCTTACCATCCTTAGAACGGCATTGGGCCCCACCAAATATCGCTGTAAATTCTGGCGGCTACTGGGACCTGAGGTAGTTGGTACACTAGGACATGTGGCTGTGGCAGAACGGCCACGTCCTTTCCCAGCACTAGAGGGTCCACTAACACCACCACGTCCGCGTCCCTTACTAGATGTTTTCCTCATTGTTACCGTTCACCACAATAAGAAAAAAATTATTTGGCCCAATGTATTGAATTCAAATTCAGGCCTTTTTTTTACAGACACCTATCTGGCTATCTATTTAGGTACCATATTACACTAATACAGGCACAGCAGTAACAACAGATTTAGCTGAATATAAATTGTAGGCGTAGTATTTAGGCGCTGGATGACAGGTATACAGGTATACGACAGAATTAGACTTGGAAATGCACGGTAGCATGTGAAGTTATTGAGAATGACCCTATCCGCACCTTCAATCTAATATACCCTTTTATGGATAGATTTAAAGTAGGCCTGATACAGCAGAAACCACTGATTTAGGGAATTGCTAAGTTGGGAATTGTATTTCAACCCAGAACAAAAATTGTGCTTTGACGGACACTAAATAACTTGACCAGCTATAGCAATAACCACAGATTTAGCTGAATATAAATTTGAGGCTTATTATTTAGGCGCTGGGTGACATGTATACGTTTACGGACAGAATTAGACTTGGAAATGCACGGTAGCGTGTGAAGTTATTGAGAATGACCCTATCCGCACCTTCAATCTAATATACCCTTTTATGGATAGATTTAAAGTAGGCCTGATACAGCAGAAACCACTGATTTAGGGAATTGCTAAGTTGGGAATTGTATTTCAACCCAGAACAAAAATTGTGCTTTGACGGACACTAAATAACTTGACCAGCTATAGCAATAACCACAGATTTAGCTGAATATAAATTTGAGGCTTATTATTTAGGCGCTGGGTGACATGTATACGTTTACGGACAGAATTAGACTTGGAAATGCACGGTAGCGTGTGAAGTTATTGAGAATGACCCTATCCGCACCTTCAATCTAATATACCCTTTTATGGATAGATTTAAAGTAGGCCTGATACAGCAGAAACCACTGATTTAGGGAATTGCTTAGTTGGGAATTGTATTTCAACCCAGAACAAAAATATATCCTTTGCCAGACAGCAGACAGTATTACAATTGGCTGGCCACAGCTGAAACACCAGATTTAGGGTACTGCTATTTTGGCAATTGTATTTCATCCTCAATAAAATAGCAAGCCCAGCCAAGCACCTGATGTAGGATATAGCAAAAAAATAACCATACTATTGATGGTTAAATGGACTTGGTGGCAGCTTGTGCTGGCGCACCACAAGACACAAAATGGCCGCCGATCACCCCAGAAAAAAGTGATTGAAAATCGCTCTGGGCAGCCTAAAAACCGTGAGCAATTAAATAGCAGAAGTTCAATGATCCACAGCTGTAGATCGATCACTGAATTAAGTGTTTTTGATGAGTTAATCAGCCTAATCTCGCCCTAACAGTCGCAGCTGCAACCTCTCCCTACACTGATCAGAGCAGAGTGACGTGCAGCGCTACGTGACACCAGCTAAAATAGAGGCTGGGTCACATGCTGCACTGGCCAATCACAGCCATGCCAATAGTAGGCATGGCTGTAACTGCCTCTTGGGGCAAGTAGTATGACTCTTGTTGATTGGCTGCTTTGCAGCCTTTCAAAAAGCGCCATGAAAGCGATGAACACTGAACCCGAACCCGAACCCAGACTTTTACAAAAATGTTCGGGTTCGGGTCCGTTTCACGGACACCCCAAAATTCGGTACGAACCCGAACTATACAGTTCGGGTTCGCTCATCCCTAATTGTGATGTCACGGCCCCATTGTTGAGTATTCCATCAGGGCCCTTGTGATGTCATCCACTGACCTGACCTTACTTGACCTCTGACCTGACAAGCCTCTTGTGACACGTGCAGTGTTCCGTCCATTGGCCAGACAAGGTAGGTCCAGCTGTTGCTGATACATAGGAAGTGCTGGAGTACTTTTTAGCCTCCATGCCTGATATTCCTCCATACTATCGATTTTTTTCTTTTAAGGCCTTTTCTAGCCAAGGATGCACTTGATAATTAGATTTGAAAATCTCTGTTTCTTTTGCATAATTTGCTATGACGATATTTCGTACCTTAACTCTCTCTTCTGCAGTATATTCTGTATCCAGAACTTTCCTTTCCTTTTCCAATTCTGCAGATTTCATTATTTTTTCTAATGTTATTTCCTCCTCCATCTTATTTTCATCTTCAGAGGCTGATATATCTAACCCCATTTCCTCTAGTACTTTTTTTTATTTTCTTCTTGGCTGGTTCCCTCTCGACTGGATCCTTCTTGACTGGTTTCTTGTTCCTTCTTCCTTCTTTTCTTTTTCTTTCTCTTTCCCTAATGTTTTATACTCTTTTTTTTTTTTCTTCTTCTGACAGTTGCGGGCAAAATGTCCACTTTCTTTGTAGAGGAAACAAAGGAGTTGCACTCTCCAGGCCTATGATCTTCTTTTCCACATAATACACATAACTCTTTTTCGCAAGCTTCTTTTCTATGTACGTGCATCTTACATCTTGTGCAGAAACTCATCATTCCATTATAGAATAAATCCCCAGTCACTCGTCCAATTTTAAATCTTGCATCTGGAAAAATGAACTTTCCTGTTCCTTTTTCTACTTCTTTTAAGGAAACATTAAACCTCCACTTGGAAGTCCAATAACCGTATTGGTTGTAGATCTTCCCCAAAGAGACTACTTGATCACAAGAGTTATTTAAAAAAAACAATAATCTTGTCTTCCTCGATATATGGGGAGTACATATTTACAACAATAATTTTTACGTTGCTCTGGAAGTGAGTCTTTACTCCTCCCATCTCCATAGGAAACTTGAATACAGCTCATCACTATGCAGAACGACGTTGTGACACCCTCTTTTTGGATAATCCATCATGGCAAGCACATCGTCTTTCCCAATTTTCGGGATTTCTCCCAATAGAATTTTAAATTTTTATTTTCTTAAGCCCGAAAAGCGTGCTTTCTACACCCGTGCAACAAAATCGTACAGCGTGCCACACAAAAATCGTGCTCAGGTCGCGGTCTATCGCAGGCCCTCTCCGAAGAGAAGAGCCCCCCACAAACCATTCCCAATCCCTCCGGGGCCGTTAAGCTCCTGCAAGGGACAGAGACAAGTGGCAACCCTCAGCCGAAGCCGAGGGTATGCCCATCTATGCTCCCGGCTTTCGCCTAGGCTGCCACCCAGGGCGTCAGCCAGGAGCTCTACAAAGGTCTGGACTCTCCCCGGAGGGAGAGCCCAAGGGGTTTGGCAGGGGGGTGAGGAACCAATATGGCCACACACACACCCTCAGACCTCAAGGAGGGGGTACCCGTAAGGGCGCCACAACCCTGAAAATCCTGAACAAACAAACGTGTAAAAGTGCACATAAAAATAAATAAGTGAATGAGTGCCATTAAGGCCCGGACATTCGGACGGAAATATAAAAATTTCTCTCTTGTCAGGGCCGAAGCCGAGCCAAGAAGAGTGTTATGCTAAAATGTGAGAAAGGGAAGTGCGTGCAAATGTGCCATCACTCAAAGGGATCCCACCCTCTGTGAGTTCCGGCACCCTAGGGTCACTACTCCTGGGGCACTATTGCGCTTCGGGCTTCCAAACAACTCATCCCTCTGGCTTCGATCCAGCAGAGCCCTTAGTCACCTAGCAAGGGTAGCTTAAAACCCAAGCCGTACACGCTAGGGATGCTGTGTGGTTCACTGCTCTCCTCCATACCGTACTGCAAGCCCTCAGGTATGCCCTGTACGGATGGAGTTTACAGGCTCGACCGGACTGATAAGAACAGATTTTTTTTATGTTTTTTTAGAAAACTTAAGCAATACAATAAATCAAACAATCATATTCCACAGATGAATATTCCACATACTACAAGCTTTCTTAATACCAAACTTTTTCTTATCAAGCAAATAGTACATATAAATTTCACTTAGGAACAACTTAACACAATTTTTCCCATCTATACAATCTTTTTTGAAAACAAGGATATTTCTCACTTTCCTTTCCAAAGCACACTTTTGGCACAATTAATTAGAATATTCTTTATTTTTCTTTTGCAAGGCTATTATTCTTACCATACAAAACAACTTCATGGTCTAAAAAGTTTAACCCTGTAACAAACTTTAATAAAGAACCAATATCTCTCCAAAATGATCTTGCATAAGCACAGTTCCAGAATAAGTGCAGAATTACCTCATCGCTACCACACCCTGCTCTTGGGCAAACAGATACTTGACTCATACCTCTTCTATACTGAAAGTCTCTGACAGGAAGGCATTTGTGTACTATCATCCAAGATAGGTCCTTGTGTTCATTTAATAGATATGTTTTATTCACCATCTTCCATATTTGCAAGCATCGAGTAGAAGTAAAGTTTGATATACTGCACACTTGTTCTTTTTTCCCTAAAAAACCCAATAGCTTTCGCAGATCTTTTAACACGGCAATACCTATATTGTTAAGCTTATACATTTTTCCAAAGTTACATATTGTTTAGGTGGCACTAGTATTACAGGCGCAGTAAGAGGGATACGTAACCACCCTCTTCTTCGAAACACATGCCCTGCAGCATATCTAAGAAAAAAAGACCACTTATTATTTAAAGAAATACGCTTAATACACATACTAAAAAAATCTAAGGTAAAGACATTTTTTAATATTCGGAACTTGCTTTCCTCCATTTCCTGCTGCTTTATACAAGTATTCCCTTTTCAACTTTTCAGCTTTAGATCCCCATATGAACTCATAAAATTTCCTTTGAATTTGTTTACAAATTAAATCCTTAGGAGGAAAAACTGCGCTCAAGTATAACAAAATTGGAATTAACACAGACTTAATAATTAGCACCTTACCTTCTAGAGTAAGTTTCCTCATGGACCAAAAGTTTATCTTTTTTTGCACTTTTTCTTTGACTATCTCCCAACTCTCATTACCTTCATTTACTATATCAAAAATAACCCCCAATATTTTAATTTTATCACTCTGAATCTTTAGGTTAGGAACTCTGATCTCTTTCCACTCACCAATACAGAAACATTCACACTTAAGTAAGTTTAACTTAAAGGCTGAGCCTTCACAAAATAATTCTGTGATTCTAACAGCTCTCTCCAGGGATCTTGAATCTTCACAAAATATCGTGACATCATCCATATAGCCGCAGGTTTTAAATCTAATACTACTACCTGGCACTTGAACACCTCTAACCACCTTATCCCTGCGCAGAGATGCAAGTAATGGCTCAATTGAACATATAAACAATATAGGCGACAAGGGGCAACCCTGCTTAACCCCTGACCTCAAGACAACTTCCTCTGATAGTGCTCCATTAACTAATATCCTACTAACAGAACCTTTGTACAGTAAAATAATCTTTTGAATGAGCGACTCTGGCAATCCCAACTCTTTAAACACCATCCACAGGTATGTATGTGACACTCGATCATATGCTTTCTGAAAGTCGAGAGAAAGTATAGCTAAATTTTGACCCCTATCTTGGTGATACCATATAATATCTCTAATGACATTTAGTAGTTCATTCACGCTTCGACCAGGCACGCTGCATACTTGATCCATCTGAATTATTTTATGCAAAACAGGCTTTAGACGATTTACTATTATTTTTGCTATAATTTTATAGTCTATATTCAGCAGCGTGATCGGCCTCCAATTCTCTAATTTTTTTAGATCACCTTTTTTTGGGATTAGAGACACTACCCCACTTCTCCAAGATACCGGTAACAAGTCACAACTAAAGGCTTCTTTAAATATTGCAAATAAGTCTTCTTTAAGAATATCATAGAACACTCTATAAAACTCTATTGGGAGCCCATCTGAACCAGCCGATTTATAGCCAGAAAAACTGTCTAAAGCCACTTTAACCTCATTTGGCTCTAGTTCTTTACAAAGCACCTCCTGATCCCTCCTATCTAACTTATTTTCCAAGACACTCAACACATCACCTGTAAGGGAAATATCAATTAGTTTATCAATGAAAAGCTCCTGATAGAATCTCCTTGCTTCATTAAGCATACCTTCATTGGTTTTTTCACCTTCCAGTTCATACACCGGTGTTTTCCTCTCTACCACCTTTTTAAAAAAGAACCACGTACATTTTTCACCTTTTTCCATGTGCTCTATTTTAGAGTTATAAATAATTTCTTTACCCTTCTCATCAATAGTCTCCTGTATTTTGTTTTTTAGTTCAGCTATTAAGTCATCCATATCAATACCAGCTTCCCTGAGTTTAAGATAGGCCTGAAGCTTAATGTTTAAATCTTTGAACCATTTTTGTTTCTTTCTAGCCTTTTGGACTCCAATTTTAATAAATAATTTTTTAACCTCAACCATGCAACATTCCCACCATTCTAATATTGAAAGGAAATCTTCTTTTCTACCTTGCAGTTTTTTGAACAAAACAACAAAATCCCTCTTAACCTTGTCATCCTCTAAGAGGGAGGTATTCAACTTCCAAAACCCCTTTGCTTTGCACAACCCAGGCAAATTTATACTCACAATTAACATTTTATGATCTGAAAATATGTTTGACTCAAGTTTTACATTTTCATACTGTATACTATTCAAAACAAAAACAAAGTCTATCTGTGATTTGTATAGTGCATTCTCCCAGGTATACCCCGGATCATTGCTGTGGATACCTTTCCATACATCTTTCATACTAAAGTCCACAACCAAATCACTTAATTGTTTCTCTGTCTTTTCCTTTCTTGCAGTGGTGCTCCCAAATCTTGCTTCTTCAGGTAATACACAGTTAAAGTCCCCCGCCATGATCAATGACGAAGATCCAGGTAAATAATACTGTATTTTATTGAACAAGTCCTCTCTTTCGCCCTTGTCAAGAGATGCATATATATTTAGGAGTCTAAACTCAATATTATTTAACTTAACTCTTATCAACAAGGCTCTGCCTGGAACAATTTCAACAAAAGACATAATATCATAATCATGAGTTTTAAACAATACTCCAATACCTGATGATCTGTTCTCATTACCTCCTGACCAGACAGAGGGTCCGCAAGTCCAATCAGATCTGAGGAACGAATAATCTGGATCAAAGTCAATCGCACATTCCTGCAGAATAAAATCTCAACACAGACATTGGATAGGTACGCAAATAAAGCAGCCCTTCTTTCTGGGCCCTTTAGGCTCCTCACATTCAACGAGGAGATAAATATCTTCAGGGTCATCCTTCGCTATCAGGCACGGAACTCATACCTTTACCAGATGAATCCCACCGAATATTCCTCGGATCTGACGGAGGTATCTGCGAATCACTTTCATCCGCACTCGCCCTTGAAAAGCCCCTCATAGCTTTAACTCTCAGAGGAGACTCCACATATTGTTTCCTTTCATGCTGTTCTTCTAATTCCATGGCATCTTCACCTCTTTTACCCAACCCAGGGACCCCCCATTTCAGCTTCAGGTTCCCCAGGGCGGACAGGAGGTTTTGCTTTATCTGGAACCTTTTCATCAGGAACAGCCGTAGACTCCGCAGGCTCTTTATTAACTGCAGCAGTTGTAGTTTTATCAGATGATTTAGAAACAGACTTTCTTCTCTCAGGAGCACTGGCATCAGCACCCCTTGTAGTTGACGGCCCAGCAGTTTCCATGTCCTCAACCACAGGTCTTTTTGTGGACACTATATTAGCCCAAGAACGCTTAGGGCACGCCTTGAAAAAATGTCCCGGATCATTGCACATGTTGCAAATAATGGCCTCTTTGCAGTCAGCTGCCACATGACCTCGCTGATTACATTTTCGACAAACTGGACTCTCCTTGCAATTCTCTTGTGTGTGTCCATAAGTTTGACACTTTCTGCAGTAGTATGTCATTCCTGGATAGACCAAAATAGCCACGATTCCGTCCAATATGAAAGACTGCAGGAGGGCGACACAAACCCCCAACACACGATAAATCTTCCATGAAGGAAACAAGGAATCTGTATTTACCAGTCCAGAGTCCCAAATGATTATATACTTTATGAGCCTGCTTAACAGTCTTGCAGTATTTCTCCAAGAACATTGCGATATCAAATTCACTTACATGAGGATCATACATGGAGACTACCACCGGAACGTCCTCAGCAGAGTACAAAAACACAAAACTCAGTCCTTGTAAATCTTCCTTATCCCCATGCAGACATACTGTTTCTACTATTTGGTTGCAGGCACCAGAACCTGTTAAGGTAAAGTAAATAAGTCCAGGCCGAGGGTCTTTCAGACATAGAATATCCTCACGATCAATCCTCAGAGCTCCAAGCAGGACTTTCTTGACAAAGAACTCCAGATCCACATCCTTCTTCTTCTCTTCCACAACTTCAATACGGAAAGTGTTCTTCACACGGGTCTCTCCCGGTTCAGCGAACCGTAGGGATGCTTTCGACACTGCCATCTCGATCGCCTTCCTTCCTAGACTCTCAGCTACGTCCGGGCATGCCTTGATCGTAGCCAAAAGGCCGAGAAGCGATAACCAGAAAAGGGTTCACCCTATAGGCCGATGGTCCCCAATGCAGAACACTTGTGAAGGCGATAGGCTACAGGCCCCAGCTGCAGAGACAGTCCGGAAGGCTTCTTTCTCTCACAAACCAGGGAAAACGTGCGTCCTACGCTCTGGAATCACCAGCATGCTCCACTTCGTGTTTTTTGTATCTGCATAGCTCCGCCCACCACTTTTGGTCACGCCTTTTCTTCGCACGCAATTCCTGGTGCCAAAGCACGCCAAGCAGAAAAACTGATGAGGAGTGAATGGAGAAGTAGTGAAGGAAGAAAGGAAAAAAAAGGGGGCATTGTTGATTGTGATGTCAGGGCCCTTGTGATGTCATCCACTGACCTGACCTTACTTGACCTGACAAGCCTCTTGTGACACGTGCAGTGTTCCGTCCATTGGCCAGATAAGGTAGGTCCAGCTATTGCTGATACATAGGAAGTGCTGGACTACATTTTAGCCTCAAGTTATCCAGTTCAAAAGATTCACAAGAGGTAGACACAGGCAAACAAACTTTACTTATTTACTAACTAAAGCACTAGAAAAGCAAATTGGTTACAACCTGCCAACTTGCTACAAAAGGGTCAATTCCCAGGAACAACTCAGCAGCCCGCCCAGGTGTGCACAACAGGCCCAAATCAAACCCAAGGTGAGTGGTACTGCAATACCAGGTCAATGCGTGGAGTGGACAGAGCAAGCTCTTTTTCCATCTCCCTGTTCGAAAAATCCATTTAATATATGGTCCCCAGATAGGGGATGTATCAGATATTAAACTGATAAGAACAGATTTATTTTTTTCCTCAGTAAATAGACATCAATTCGTCAAATCAGTTCACTTCCCAGTGACTCAGACCTAATGATGTCTATAAAACATCACAGGAACCTAACAATCACAAAAAAAACAAGAAAATAAAAATAGTCAAGATTTACTCACGTACACTTTCCAGGAGGATACCTTCCATATTTTCTCAGCTTCAAGTTCTCCAATCCTTGAAGAAGAAAATCATAAAAATCCTGGATAAAAATACTTCAGAACATTCCTTTGGAGATAAAATCAAATTTTTAAAAACCACAAGGTTCCTAGTGTCCCACAAAACTTCTTTTAAAACTGAGAACAATAACCAACAGATTTGTGAGCTTGATAACATTTTAAAATCTTGACCAATAAAAACCTTTTCATAACTAAAATTCCTCCAACCCGTAAGTGCAATAAAAAACTCCTTTAAAATATAAAAAACTTCTTTAACGTAAAAACAGTCCCAAATCACATGATTAATATCTTCGATGCCTCCACAACCTTCCCTAGGGCATCTCTCTGTTACTCTCAATCCTCTAGAATTCTAAAAGGATCTGGTTGGGAGGCATCCATGAAAACAGAGCCATGCAACATCCTTTTGTTTATATGAAAGACCTAAAACGTTAAAAAATTTCCATACTTTTGCTGCCTGTGTGGTATTACAGAATGGAACATCACATTGTATTTCATTTTTTCTACCAGCTTTAATAATCTCACTTTTCTCAGTCTTAGTGTGCTTAAACCGTATTGATCATAAAAAGTCCTGAGTATCACATAAAACTTTGGAATCACAAACACCCTTGGTTTACTCAGTTCTTTTTCACACCAGCTCCACTTTATCAATATCCATCCTGCTAGATACCTACACATAGCAGCACTTTAACATTTTAAAAATCAATAAAAAATAATGCATCCGAATAAAAAATTCTATATTAGGAAAGTCATACCCACCAAGCTCAGTCCTACTCATCACCATCGTCCTTCTTACCTTCTCCATCTTAGGCCCCCCAAAAAACACAAACAGTCTTCTCGTTATCCTTCTGAGCCACAGCTTCCCCGGTGGTAAAATAATTGATGTATATAAAAGGAGAGGTAAAATTACAGATTTAATTATTAAAAATTTTCCTTTTAGAGATAAACGCCTAAGCTTCCAAAAATTCTACTTCTTCTCCACCTTCTTTTCTAATGCTGCATGGCTCTTAAAACTTTTGTTATCTTTTTCAAAAACTATGCCCAATATTTGTGCATCCTCTTTTTTGGGTATTCCATCAACTTTGACATCCATCTGTTTCCCGTAATTTACAAATTTACATTTACTCCAATTAATACTCATGCCTGCCATGCTGCAAAAAATCCTTATGTGCAAATGAATTCTGTTCAGGTCCGCTTGGCTTTGGCATGCAAACACAGCATCATCCATATACCCGAAGGCTTTAACCTTTTTCCCTGAACCTCCGGGTATAAAAAAAACATTAATACACTTGTCTTTTTGGATAGATTTTAAAAGCGGTTCCGTTGCACAAATAAAAAGAATTGGAGAGAGAGGGCATCCCTGTCTAACTCCAGACTTTACATCTATTGCTGGACATATCTTCCCATTTACTAAAATATGACTAAAAACATCCTGGTAGATACCTTAAATCACATTTAAAATTTTCAAAGGGACCCCCATCTTCTCCAATGTGCTAAATAAAAGCTTATGTGATACCTTATCATACGCTTTTTCGAAAGCTGTGGTTTAAAAAAATAAGGGAATATCGTTAAAACCACCATAATAAATAATATCTCGTATTAAAATCAAATTATCAGAAATTCTCCTACCTGGAACAGCACAGACCTGGTATTCACCCACCATATAGGAAATAACATCACTGAGTCTACTAGCAATAATTTTGGCTATAATTTTATAATCACTGTTTAGTAATGTTATAGGACGCCAATTTTTAATATCTTTCTCATCTCCTTTCTTATGAATCAGAGTAACAATGCCTTTTTTCATTGAAGAGGAAATAAAACCATTATTAAAAACAAACTGTATCACCCGACTCTTCTTTCCCTATAATATCCCAATAAAAACAATAAAATTCTGCCGGAAGGCCATCACTGCCGGGAGTCTTTCCTTTCGCCATCCTCTCCACAGCAATTCTGACCTCCTCCTCATTAACATCTTCAATCAATGAAGCTTTTTTCTCCCTTGGGATATCATCAGATAAAGCATCACAGTAATCTTTAATTTCAACATCTGTAGCCTGGCTCATGTTATTAAAAAGTGCCTCATAAAAACCACAAATATTTTTGATCATTGCTTCACCAACCACTTCACCGTCAGGAGTTAAAACAGACTTAAAAACACCTTTAGCTTTAAAACTCTTTTTAAAAAAATACCTAGAACATTTCTCATCCTCTTCCAAATGCTGTACTTTTGCTTTATACACAATATTTTTACCTTTCTCCACCAATTATTTTTTCCTCTCCTCTTTTATTTCCTTAATCTCATTATCCACCTCCAAACCACAATTCCTCAGCTTATACAGTGCTTCAAGTCTAGAAATTAACAATTCTTCTTTTCTCTTTCTTTCTTGCTCCCTATTAACACAAATACATTTAAAAAACAAAGCAAACCTCACCTTGGCCCAATCCCACCAATCCAATACACAGAAAAAACACTTCTGCTGCCTAACACAATATAAAAACATTTCTCTAAAAGCATCTTTCACTTCAACTTCTTGCAGCAAGCTGGTGTTGAGTTTCCAATAACCTCTACCAAAAGACACAGAACCCCCTCAACACATATCTCAGCAGTCACAATTTAATGGTCTGAGAAGCTGGTCATCATGTGGTCACTTCCATCCCTTCAGAGACCAAGATATAGTCAATTCTTGACTTGGACCACCCACTATCTGCAACATATTTAAATCTTGCCTCTCCATCAACCATCAGTCCAGCATCCCTGAAATGCAAGTCTTTCACCATTTCATTTAGCAATGCAGAAGTCACATCAGTCTTCACTTCTCTTATACAATTAAGATCGCCTAAAATAATAGTAAAATCTCTGCCAGGCATAAAAAGTTTAAGAGCTTTTAAAAAAGACACACGTTCCTGTTTATCAGCTGGCGCATAAACACTAAAAACTCTAAAACGCTGTCCTAAAAACTCCAAACTTAAAAGAATACACCGCCCAGGCACCACAACTTTAAATTCTAAAACATTAATACTATTATTTTTAATTCAAATTCCAACACCTTCATTCTTGTTGTCTGTACATGGCGACCAAAAGGATTGACCAAAAGTCCATTCAGATTGATGAGGTACAGATCTAATCATACACTGCTGTAAACAAAATATATCTGCTGTAACATTCACCAATGAGTCAAACACGGCTGCCCTCCTAGTGCTAGAACCAATACCTTGCACATTGAGAGTAGCAACCACCAAGCTCATTAGTAAAACATAAAAATTACACACAGCCATGATACTACTTGAAGGAAGCCTGACTCAATACTCTTCTTTCCAACAGGATTCCTATATCAGGCGATCCTGGTTCAGAATCCCTGCTCCCCTGAAAGAAACCAGAGACAAAAGGGTCATTCTGATTTCCAGACCAACTCCCATCCTCTCCTCTTTTGCAACGCTTTGAGTCAGAAGTAGAGTACCTTTCCTCCACTTCCAACTCGTCCTCACTCTCCACTCTCTGCCCAGGAGTTAAAGAAGCATCCGACTCATTCTCCACCTAGCATTCCATCTCCTCCCCTTCACCAACTACATGATCCGGGCACTCCTCACACTCACTTGCCTCACTGCTAGAGATTACTTCTCCCAGCACAGTCTTAATAACAGCTACGGCCTCCTGGGATCTCACCTCCTTTTTTTTTATTTTTTTATGCCCCACCCCTTTTTTTGAATTTCCCTCCAAAACAGCTTTTCCCTCCAAACTTCCACCAGCTACCTCCTCCATTTTCTCCTCTGGAATCACAACATGCTCCCCACTTCCACTTCACCATCCATGCTTACAGTATTTTGCACAATTACACTTGTACCACCTTTAACTTTATCAGCATAAGAAACACCATTCCTGTTCTGCCCTGTTCTGCCCACCTCTACCCCTTTTATCCTCCACAATATTCAGCCTGGGATTGCCTGGTACTAAAATACATATATTTTTTTTCCAGATGATCACCACTTCCACACACATCACAAAATTTATTTTCCTTACACTCTTTCACATAATGACCAGATTTACCACAGTTTCTACAAATTTCTCCCTTCTCAGGACACTCCTCTTGCAAATGCCCATAGGTAAAACAGTTTCTACAATATTTCAATTGCCCTTAATAATAGCAAAAACCCCTCTCTCCACCAATAGAAAAAACAGCAGGAACCGCACAATTTTTTTCAAACCTTAAAAAAATCTTCTCTTTCCGTTCAGGTATCCATGCTTTTTGATTAGTCTTCTATCAAAAGTCACTTCATCACAATATCTCGCCAAAAAAACACGCACAGTATTATCATCCACCTTAGGGTTGTACATATGCACTATAATAGCTTGTTTTACCATTTGAAATGATGGCACGATCTTCGCATGTTCAAGAAAAGCCGGTCTTTTCTTCTCCTTCATCCTAACTACATCCATATAGATCCGCTGACATAATCCCTCGGAAGAGATGGTAAGATCATAAATTCCTTGCTTTGCAAAATCCTGCAGAGCCAACACATCCGTTACCTTTAAATAAGGGAGTTTCTTTCCCCCACAATCAGGTCCAGTCCGATCGTCAGCCGAAATCCTTCTTCCACCTCCAATCTCACGGTGTCCTCGCCTCCTCGAGACATTTTGAATTATGTAGGCTCACTGAAGCGCTCAACCACGATCGCACTCGAACGATATCCCAGGGCCCCCGGCAAGGAGGACGCGAATACTCCTTCCAACCACGACCAAGCCGAGAAAACCCAACTTGATCGTAGCCAAAAGGCCGAGAAGCGATAACCAGAAAAGGGTTCGCCCTACAGGCCGATGGTCCCCAATGCAGAACACTTGTGAAGGCGATAGGCTACAGGCACCAGCTGCAGAGACAATCCGGGAGGCTTCTTTCTCTCACAAACCAGGGAAAACCTGCGTCCTACGCTCTGGAATCACCAGCATGCTCCACTTCGTGTTTTTCGTATCTGCATAGCTCCGCCCACCACTTTTGGTCACGCCTTTTCTTCGCACGCAATTCCTGGTGCCAAAGCACGCCAAGCAGAAAAACTGATGAGGAGTGAATGGAAAAGTAGTGATGAAAGAAAAAAAAAAAGGGGGGGCATTGTTGATTGTGATGTCACGGCCCCATTGTTGAGTGTTCCATCAGGGCCCTTGTGATGTCATCCACTGACCTGACAAGCCTCTTGTGACACGTGCAGTGTTCCGTCTATTGGCCAGACAAAGTAGGTCCAGCTATTGCTGATACATAGGAAGTGCTGGACTACATTTTAGCCTCCAAGTTATCCAGTTCAAAAGATTCACAAGAGGGAAACACAGGCAAACAAACTGTACTTATTTACTAACTAAAGCACTAGAAAAGCAAATTGGTTACATCCTGCCATCTTGCTACAAAAGGGTCAATTCCCAGGAACAACTCAGCAGCCCGCCCAGGTGTGCACAACAGGCCCAAATCAAACCCAAGGTGAGTGGAGTGGAGGTCCAAACACTTCATTCAGGTGATAAGCCAATTAACCCAACAATTAAGCCATCAGTCTTAATTGGATTTGGGTGTGAGGAGAGGTGACTGGCTGGCTGGGTTGCTTGGTGCTGGAACAAACCCACACACAGCTGATGCAATTAGGTGATTGACAGGCTAGATGCAGCAGGTATGCAGAAAGCAGCACAGCACAGCCCTGACAGAGGAGAAGCTGAAGTGCACTTCCTGAGGCAGGACACAGCAACTTTCCACTTGCTTGCTGGAAGGATACTTACAAACCATCTCTCAATTTCAGTCTGTTTTTTTTTATACTGGATTAGAAAGGGTGCATCGGTCCTGGAGGTACTGCAATACCAGGTCAATGCGTGGAGTGGACAGAGCAAGCTCTTTTTCCATCTCCCTGTTCGAAAAATCCATTTAATATATGGTCCCCAGAAAGGGGACGTATCAGATATTAAACTGATAAGAACAGATTGTTTTAATTTTTATTTAAAATATGCAAAAAACACTCGACATAAACAATAATACGGGAAAATGTCAGAGAAAACAACTCTCAATACATAAAATAGACATTATGGTACATAATAAACATTTCAAAACTCTTCATAATAAACATAATGACTTATAACTTTGAATTCCTGAGAAAAAAGAAGACAAAAAATTAATCATCTCAGACAGAATTTCCATTTTTTATATTTCCAAATGCCTTCAGCATCATCAATACCCAATTTTGCTCGATCATTGAGCACATTTAAAAATAACCTTCCGCGGATCATGCCTAGACTTTCATTAACCTCAATCATACTTTGCTTAAACACAAAAATATTACGCACATCCCACAGAACTTCTTTCACACAACTTACAATAAACCACAACACTCTCGCTTCCTTTGTACCCAAACTACACAATCCATACATCATCATGTAAAAAGATAACACCTCAACCCCAGTCAAACCTTTTATTAATTTTTCCATACCTTTCCAAACACTCTTGGCGTATTCACACTCCCAAAATAAATGAATATAATTCTCACATTCTCCACAACCATCCCTTGGACACACCTCACTTTTCGCCAATCCCCTCCTCCGCTGAAATTCTCTTGTTGGTAGACACTTATGGACCGTCGCCCATGACAAGTCTTTCTGTCTATTAGTTAGCTCTTTATCGCATACTTTTGTCCACACTCTCTTACTTTCAACCTCTGTCAAGCCATCCACACATTCAACAGTCTCTCTATCTTCTAACATTCCCATTATCTTTCCCTTTTCACACCACTCATCCCTAGTCACATTGTTTAACTCATTCCTTCTAATACATCTATCTATCCTAGCATAGAACCAGGGAGGGTCACACCCAGTGGGTACCCTCAAGTTTCTAGTCATCTATTTATATTTTAACAACACTCTCCCAGCCAGGTATGTCAACATACAGCCAAACACATTCTCCTTTTTACTAACAATCATACAAAAACTCACATACTTCACAGCCAAAAACCTATCAATATCTATCATACCTTTCCCACCATTCACCATATTCTTCACCACTTTCTCTCTTTTTAACTTCTCTATTCGCGAATTCCAAAGAAATAAAAATACAATTCGAATCACTTTTGTTAGAGTTCTATTCTATCGGGGGGGAGGGAGGGGGGGGGGGAACATAGTTAACATTCAACAAAATAGGTAAAATAACAGCCTTAATAACCAGTATTCTTCCTTCAATAGATAAAGTCCTTACAGACCAAAAATTTCTTTTCTTTTGTACTTTAGAAACCACCCCTTCCCAATTTGCCTTCCCAAATAAATCAGTATAAAAAATCACTCCTAACACTTTTATGCCATCTTCTATTACCGGCCACACGCAAATATCATTTTCCATCCATTCCCCCAAAAACTTGCACCCACTCTTGTCCACATTTAATTTGAAACCACTCATCAGACAAAAACATTTAATCAACAATTTAGACCTTCTAACCGCCGCCATAGACTTTATCACGCCTAATCATTTCTAACAATGGCTCAATTGCACAGATGAATAGAATTGGAGACAGGGGACAACCCTGTCTCACACCAGACCTAACACGCACTTCCTTGCTCAAAAAACCATTCACCTGAATCTTACTCACAACACCTTTATACAAACACCCAATCCATCCAATCATCTTCTCAGGCACTCCCATTTTCTCTAAGACTTTAAACATAAACTCATGCACAACTCTATCATACGCTTTCTCAAAATCCACACCTTGTTTTCTAGTTTTACAATCATACAATACATCCCTCAAACCAGCCAAACGCTCAGAAATCCTCCTACCTGGTACAGCACACCATTGTTCTTAACCGACCATACACTCTACCACACTTTTTAATCTATTCGCTATCACTTTAGCAATAATTTTGTAGTCACAATTTAGAAGCGCTATCGGCCTCCAATTTTTCAAGCATTTCTTCTCACCTTTCTTATACAATAACACAATTATACTTTCTCTCATACTTTTTATTAATTCCCTTTTTCCCAACACCTCCTTACATACATTCCACACATCATCTCCAATCATCTCCCAAAACTTACAATAAAATTCAACAGGCAGCCCATCACTCCCTGCCACTTTCCCTTTCCTCATCCCATTCACAGCAATTTCTATTTCACTTTTCCTAACATCACTATCCAAAAACTCTTTATCTACTGCATTCAAACTACCCTCAACATAACTCAGACACTCACCTTCCAAACTACAATCACGCTCCTTTTCTGAAAACAACTCAGAATAAAATTCCCACACTTCATTCAACTCTTCCTCTTTCTTCATAACTTCCACACCATCCTTTCTCAACACACTCACCATTTCAGTTTTTTTATTGAAAGCTTTTTTTAAAAAGAATTTTGTGCATTTTCATCTTTTTCTTTAACTTCCACTCTTGCTTGCGCAATAACACTCTTTCCTCTTTCTTCTAACATCCTTTTCACAATCTCATTCGTTTCCACAATATCCCGCGCTACATCCATACCTAAACGCCTCAATTCATACAAATACTCTAACCTTCTCTGATACTTTTCATATTCTTCTTTTACCTTTCTACCTTTCTCACATCCTTTCTTAGCAAAAAATCTTAGTTTCTTGTTTCACCCATTCCCACCATTCAGACACACTATAGAATTCACCCTTCCTTAACTCCCAGATCATGTACCACTCTCTATACTGCTCACACACACTCTCATCCTCTTATAAAGACACATTCAACTTCCATACACCCTTTCCATATTCATACTTACCACCACTCTCTACCACACACTCAATCCAGGCATGATCCGTAAAAGGGACCCTTCTCCTTTTAAACTCCTTGACGGACAGAGACCTGGAAACAAAAACAAAATCGATTCTAGATGAGATATTCCCAGTGTTACTGAAATAAATAAAACCAAAAGAACCATCGTCTTTCTCCTTGAAAGCATCTTTGAGATTAAATAAACTGACCAATTATTTTAACTGTTTTCCCATACTATCCTCCCCACCCTCCCCACTCTCCCCACCACCCCGCACATTACTCCTATCCCCTCTATCTATTATGCAGTTAAAATCCCCAAGTAAGAAGGTTTTTTCCCTCCCCCAAGAAAAAAAATACAGCCTTTCAAAAACCTCCCCCCTCTCCTTCCTCCCAGTCGGTGCATAAACGTTAACCTAAACACTCCCCCCGAAATTCAAAAAACACCAGCATCACTCTCCCTTGGACTACATGGGTTACCTGTTTGACATGAAATCCCCTCCCCTTGAACAAGACCCCCACCCCACCACTCCTCCCTTGGGATACAGACCACACAGCTTCCCCACCAGCCCAATACAGCATCCGTTGGTTCTTCACGTAAATTGCATTCCTGCAAGCAAAGAATGTCAAAAGAATAATTTGAAATAAGGTCAAAAATAGCAGATCTTCTTACTGCAGTGCATATAGTTCGCACTTTAAGGGAACCAACAGAAAAAAACATCTATTACACATAAGAAAAGTAAATCTTCACATTACTTCGCCCGCTTCTTACTCGGATCGAAACCCTTCCCCCAGGCCCTTCTTTTGGCATGGAAGGACCTGCAAAGTCCTCATCTGGGTCCTGATAGCCCATCGTTGTAGCAAACTTCTTAACAGAACCATCTTCCAGATAACCAGTGACAGAAGACGAGTCCGAGTCTATGTGACCGGCAGGAGAATCTCCCCAATCCCAACCCTCTGAACTCAGATATTCCTCAATTTGTTGGGAAAGCGGAACTTGCTTTCTTTTAAGGGACACCGACTCATCCATCATTTACCTGTGACCTTGGGCACCTTCAACTCAGTAGGCAGTGCCCTATCTCCTCCAGGGTTCAGCATATCCAAAACAGATTCTGCAGACACCTCCACCATCTCTAGAATAACAGGATCATCCACAGGAACATCCACAGGAATCTCCTCAGGAGGAGGAGGGGTAGGTGGAGGGAGAGGAGGAGGAGGACGAACATTCTTCACAACAGCGGCATAAGATCTAGCCTGCTCTCTGGACTCTCCTCTGACCACCTCTAGGGTTGCGCAGTCTCTGGCCAGATGTGAATCAGCGCCACATAAGTGACATCTGCGGCCTCTGTCACACTCTGAGGCGACATGGTCAGTTCCCAAACTGTTTCTACAAACAGGACCTTTTTCACACCCGTCTTTAGTATGCCCAAAACTCAAGCAATTTCGGCAGAATTCGGGCTGACCTGGGTATCGTATATACCCTCTATTCACACCAATAGTGAAGCTTTGTGGAGGGTGAGACAAACCGCCTATCCCGTTGGGGTCTCGGCGGAACTCCACCATCGCAGTCATCATACCTTTGAAGGTCCCCAAAACGTTCTTCTTCTCCTTCAATTCTGAAAAAGAACAGTACCTCTGTAGAAAGGCCCGTATCTCATCATCGGGGACAAACGGGTTATACGTGTGGACCATCACGGGTACTCTTTCTTTGATGTCGCTTGTCACAAAACGGATCCCAATCAGCTCCGGTCGACGACTCATCTCTTGGCTCCTCCTGTAACACGTGTCCAAGTCGGTCCGCGCTGCAAAGGTGACGTAGTAAAATCCTTGCTGGGGGAAGCTTTGCACATAAAAGATGGAAGAATGCGGCATCTTCAGCACTCCCTCGATCACCGTCTGCTGGACGTGGATAAGCCCGTACTCTCTCCTCTTCTCCTCTGCGATGAACAGCCGAACTGTGTTAGGCGCCTTAGGTGCTCCAGCCATAGCTCGACACACACCTCTAGCTAAGATCGCCTTCTCGTTGCTTGGGGACTAATCTGACTGCCCAATAGCAGCAGGGGGGTGAAGTCCGGGCTATAAACCCGAACAATCCCCCCAGGCCGAGCAGCCGGGTACCCCAAGCATCTTAGACCAGACCAAGCAAGCAGGAGCTACACTTGATCTTAGCCAAAAGGCTGAGAAGCGATAACCAGAAAAGGGTTCGCCCTACAGGCCGATGGTCCCCAATGCAGAAAACTTGTGAAGGCGATAGGCTACAGGCCCCAACTGCAGAGACAGTCCGGGAGGCTTCTTTCTCTCCCAAACCAGGGAAAACGTGCGTCCTACGCTCTGGAATCCCCAGCATGCTCCACTTCGTGTTTTTCATATCTGCTTAGCTCCGCCCACCACTTTTGGTAACGCCGTTTCTACGCACGCAATTCCTGGTGCCAGCACACCAAGCAGAAAAACTGATAAGGAGTGAATGGAGAAGTAGTGAAAAAAAAAAAAAGGGTATGCATTGTTGATTTGTGATGTCACGGCCCCATAGTTGAGTGTTCCATCAGGGCCCTTGTGATGTCATCCACTGACCTGACCTTACTTGACCTCTGACCTGACAAGCCTCTTGTGACACGTGCAGTGTTCCGTCCAGCTATTGCTGATATATAGGAAGTGCTGGACTACATTTTAGCCTCCAAGTCATCCAGTTCAAAAGATCCACAAGAGGGAGACACAGGCAAACAAAGTTTACTTATCTACTAACTAAAGCACTAGAAAGGCAAATTGGTTACATCCAGCCAACTTGCTACACAAGGGTCAATTCCCAGGAACAACTCAGCAGCCCGCCCAGGTGTGCACAATAGGCCCAAATCAAACCCAAGGTGCGTGGAATGGAGGTCCAAACACTTCATTCAGGTGATATCAAAACACTTCATTCAGGTGATAAGTCAAATAACCCAAACAATTAAGCCATCAATCTTAATTGGATTTGGGGTGTGAGGAGAGGTGACTGGCTGGCTGGGTTGCTTGGTGCTGGAACAAACCCACACACACAGCTGATGCAATTAGGAGATTGACAGGCTAGATGCAGCAGGTATGCAGAAAGCAACACAGCACAGCCCTGACAGACGGAGGAGAAGCTGAAGTGCAGACTCCTGAGGCAGGACACACCAACTTTCCACTTGCTTGCTGGAAGGATGCTTACAATCCATCTCTCAATTTCATTCAGTTTTTTTTATACTGGATAAGAAAGGGTGCATCGGTCCTGGAGGTACTGCAATACCAGGTCAATGTGTGGAGTGGACAGAGCAAGCTCTTTTTCCATCTCCCTGTTCGAAAAATCCATTTAATATATGGTCCCCAGATAGGGGACGTATCCGATATTAAACTAATGCTTTTCTGCAGGGGCATAAACACAAAAAATCCTACTTCTAATCCCCAAAAAGTCTATTGTTAAACAAACTAAACGACCAGGAACTATAATCTCAAAGGCCTGAACTAAAATGTTATTATTTTTAATTAGGATCCCTACTCCCTCATTTTTATTCCCACTACTTCCCTAACGTCCAATCACTTTAGTCTGGAGCAATCTTTATCGCACATTCTTGCAGGCAAATTATGTCGGCGTTAACTTATCTGACCTTAAGGTAGTCAAAAATCCCCATTCTTCTATATTCAGCACCAATGCTTCTTACATTCAGAGAGGCAATCACCAGACTCATGATGAGTATTATAAAGGTTTTACCAGCCATAGTAATTTCAGTGTTGGAATTCTAATCCTCCTACTTTTCTATACAACTCTGCACTTACATCAGGCGACTCCGGCCCGGAATCCCTGCAGATCATCAAAGGGCCAGGAGAGACGGGATCCTCAATGACTTCGGACCAGTCATCCCCTGTCTTCAACCTCTTACTAGAGTTTGGGACCTCAGTCCCATCCATCTCTATTGACTTATTACCTCCATCATCATCATCTCTTTCTTTTTGAAATTGAGTTATTCCGTCATCACTTCTTCTCCCCTTGATACTCCATTTCTTCTCCTTCACCCACCACAGGGTTTTGACAATCCGGCCCTAGCACAGGCTCTGCGATGAAGTGGTCTCCAAACACTGTCTCATACACTGAGGGAGAGGCTCTAGCAGGTTCCACAACTACTCCCTGCTTTCTGTTGCCACTCCCCTTTGCAGATGAGGTTCTAGCCCCCTTATCACTTCTCTTCCCCTGTGCTCTCTGGGACTTGGCTTTGCCTCCTACTACGGACCACTCCTCCCCTGCTGTGCTGTTCCCCTCCCCCTCATCAGTCACACTCACTGCAGCAGTGTTTTGTCTCAAAGTATTACCACCAACCCCCATCCCTCTTGCCACCTCAGCATAAGTTGTTTGTTTGTCAAACCACATAGGACATTTTTTTGCAAGGTGCTTACTATCACCACACAAGTCACAAACCCTTATTTCTTGGCAATCAATTATTTTGTGACCAGTTTTACCACAGTTTCTGCAAACCTCCCCTTTCACAGGGCAATCATCCTGCACATGGCCAAACACATTGCATTTTCTACAGAACTTCATTTGCCCATCATAGAAACAGAAACCCCTCTCTCCTCCAATTGAAAATACAGCTGGGATACATTTAAAGCCCTCTTTAGCACTCCCAGAAATTTTAAATTTAACTAAGTATTTTCTCTTTCCATTCAAAAAGCCATGCTTGTTCCTCAGCCGGCCCATGAATTGAACATCTTCACAATAGTTATTTAGAAAGGCTGTAACAGTACCATCAGATACCTTGGGATTGTACATATGTACGATTACAACCTTGGATCCCTGCTGGAATAATGGCTCCAAAACAATCTTCTCCACTACTGCGGATCTCTTATCCTCTTTAAGCTGAGTCAGTTCCACATACATCCGCTGGCAGACACTCGAAAAAACAAACATGATATCATAAATGCCTTGCTGTGGAAAAACTTGTAGAGCCAATATCTCATCTACCTTCAAACTTGTCAACTTCAGCACATCCAAGACGATCTGGTCAACTCCAATCTGCTTCCGGTCCTCCTCATGCTGGACATAAAGCCGGATACTGTCCTCGACACCTCGAGACGCTATTATGATTCAGATTTCGCAGGCAAATACACCCACAGTCACTCCCGAAACACCCAGGGTCCCCCGCAAGGAGGACCCTGACTATTCCTCTCAGCAAAGAACCAAACCGAACAAATCTGATCTTTGCCAAAAGGCCTAGAAGTGATAACCAGAAAAGGGTTCGCCCTACAGGCCGATGGTCCCCAATGCAGAACACTTGTGAAGGCTATAGGCTACAGACCCCAGCTGCAGAGACAGTCCGGGAGGCTTCTTTCTCTCTCTCACAAAACGGGGAAAACGTACGTCCTACGCTCTGGAATCACCAGCATGCTCCTCTTCGTGTTTTTACTATCTGCATAGCTCCGCCCACCACTTTTGGTCACGCCTTTACTGCGCACGCAATTCCCGGTGCCAAAAACGCCAAGCAGATAAAATGATAAGGAGTGAATGGAGAAGTAGTGAGAGAAGAAAAAAAAGGGAAAGTGCATTGTTGATTGTGATGTCACGGCCCCATTGTTGAGTGTTCCGTCAGGGCCCTTGTGATGTCATCCACTGACCTGACCTTACTTGACCTCTGACCTGACAGGCCTCTTGTGACACGTGCAGTGTTCCGTCCATTGGACAGACATGGTAGGCCCAGCTGTTGCTGATGCATAGGAAGTGCTGGACTACATTTTAGCCTACAAGTCGCCCAGTTCAAAAGATCCACAAGAGGGAGACACAGGCAAACAAACTTTACTTATTTACTAACTAAAGCCACTAGAAAAGCAAATTGGTTACATCCAGCCAACTTGCTACTGAAGGGTCAATTCCCAGGAACAGCTCAGCAGACTGCCCAGGTGTGCACAACAGGCCCAAATCAATCCCAAGGTGCGTGGAGTGGAGGTCCAAACACTTCATTCAGGTGATATCCAAACACTTCATTCATTCAGGTGATAAGCCAATTAACACAACAATTAAGCCATCAATCTTAATTGGATTTGGACTGTGAGGAGAGGTGACTGAATGGCTGGCTGGGTTGCTTGGTGCTGGAACAAACCCACACACAGCTGATGAAATTAGGAGATTGACAGGCTAGATGCAGGTATGCAGAATGCAGCACAGCACAGCCGTGACAGAGGAGAAGCTGAAGTGCAGACTCCTGAGGCAGGACACAGCAACTTTCCACTTGCTTGCTGGAAGGATGCTTGCAATCCATCTCTCAATTTCATTCTGTTTTTTTTAGACTGGATTAGAAAGGGTGCACCGGTCCTGGAGGTACTGCAATACCAGGTCAATGCGTGGAGTGGACAGAGCAAGCTCTTTTTCCATCTCCCTGTTCGAAAAATCCATATAATATATGGTCCCTAGATAGGGGACGTATCAGATATTAAACTGATAAGAACAGATTTTTTTCCTCAGTAAACAGACATTATTGTACTAATCAGTCCACTCTAGAACGTGGCTCAAACCATATAATGTCAGATCTACATCATAGGAACCCTACTAAAAATAAAACAAAAACTACATAAAGGTCAAGATCTACTCACAAAATTGTTCCATTGGGATACCTTCCATATTTCTTCTGCTTTGTCTTCTCCAATCCTTTTTCTATCCAGTAAGAATATCACAAAAACTCTGGATAAAAATATTTTCACACCTTCTTTTGGAGATAAAAACACTTTTTTTAAAACTATTAAATTCCTGATATCCCATAAAACTTCTTTAAAAAAAGTAAACACCAATCAACTGATACGCGAGTTAGATAAAACCCTAAATTCTTGACCAATAAATACCTTCTCGTAACTAAAACTTTTCCATCCTGTCAGTGCAATAAAAAAAACTTTAAAATATTAAAAACTTCTTTAGCATAAGAACAGCCCCAGAATAAATGGTTAAGATCTTCTATGCCTCAACAAGCTTCTCTGGGACATTTGTCAGGCACCTTCACACCCCTCGAGTTCATAAAAGACCTTGTTGGGAGGCATCCATGAAAACAAAGCCAAACGACATCTTTCTGCTTGTTGGAAAGGCCTAAAACATTAAAAAGTTTCCATATTTTTGCTGCCTGTGTGGTACTGCAGAATGATATTGGATTTCTTCTTTTCTCCCAGCTTTAACAATTTTGCTTTTTTCAGTTTTACTTAGGAGACCTAGTCCATGTTGATCATAAAAGGACCTGAGCAACACATAAAATGTTGGTATAACAAGCGCCATTGGTCTACCCAGTTCACTTTCACACCATCTCCATTTTATGAAAATTCATCCTGCCAAATACCTACCCATAGCAGCAGTTCTATTATTGCACTTTAAAATCTTAAAAACCACTAAAAAATAATGCATTCAAATAAAAAAAATCCACATTGGGAAAATCATATTCACCAAGCTCTGTCTTTGTCATCACAGCAGTCCTTTTAACTTTCTCCATTTTGGACCCCTAGAAAAACACAAAGAGCCTTCTTGTCATCCTCCTTATCCACAATTTCTCAGGCGGCAAAATAATTGAGGTATATAAAATTTGAGGTAAAATCACAGCTTTTATAATTAAAATGTTCCCTTTTAAAGATAGCTGCCTTAATTTCCAGAAACACCATTTTTTTTTTCCACTTTTGCTTCTAGGATTGCATGGCTCTTTGTACCTTTATTATCTTTTTCAAATATTACCCCTAAAATCTCCGCTTCCTCTTTTTTGGGGATCCCAGTCACATTAACATCCATTTGTTTCCCAAAGTTCACCAACTGACACTTACCCCAATTCACACTCATCCCTGCAATGCTACAAAAAATCTTCAGGTGCAAGTTCACTCTATTCAAGTCCGCTTGGGATTGGCATGCGAAGACCACGTCATCCATATATCCAAATGATTTGATTCTTTTTCCAGAACCTCCAGGCAAGAAAATCCAATCCACACATTTGTCCTTCTGAATGGATTTTAAAAGTGGCTCCACAGAGCAGATGAAAATAATTGGGGAGAGAGAGCATCCCTGTCTGACTCCAGACTTGACTTCCACAGCAGAACTAACATTCCCATTTATTAAAATGTGACTAAAAACATCTTTGTACATACCTTCAATCAAATTTAAAATTTTCATAGTTTTCTTCTTCAGTGTACAAAACAAATATCTATATGGGACTTTATCAAAGGCTTTCTCAAAATCTGTTGTTTCAATAAATAAAGGGGTATTATTAAAACCAGCATAATAAATAATATCTCTTAATAAAATCAAGTTATCGGAGATCCTCCTACCGGGGACTGCACAAACCTGGTACTCTCCTACCATAAAACCAATCACCTCACTAAGCCTTTTTGCAAGAATTTTAGTGATAATTTTATAGTCACAATTAAGTAGAGTTATTGGACGCCAGTTCTTAAGATCATTCTTATTACCTTTTTTATGCTTTAATGTAACAATCCCTTTCCTCATCGAGGGAGAAAAAATCCCATTATTAAAAACGTACTGAACAACCTCACACACCTTTTCCCCTAAAATATCCCAATAAATTAAATAAAACTCAGCAGGGAGGCCATCACTTCCAGGGGTCTTCCCTTTTGCCATCCTCTGCACTGCATTCCTGACCTCCTCCTCACTGATATCCCCTGTCAGAAAATCCTTCTCCTCTTTTGGAATATTGTCGGATAAGACACTACAGTACTCTTGCATCTCCTTATCAGAAGCCTGACTCTCATTCTTAAAAAGTGTCTTATAAAAACCACAGATATTTTGAATCATCTCATCACCATACACTTCACCTTTAGGAGTTAAAACAGACTTAAAAACACCCTTAGGCTTAAAACTCTTTTTATCTATCTATAATATCTGGAGCATTTCTCATTCTCTTCAAGGTGTTGAACTTTAGATTTGTACACTATGTTTTTCGCTTTTTCCTTCAACTCCTTCTTTCTCTCCTCTTTTATTTCACTAATCTCCCTATCCACCTCCCAACCACAATTTCTCAACTTATAAAGCGCTTCAAGCCTGGAAATCAAAATGTCTTCCTTCTTTCTCTTTTCCTGTGCTCTTTTAATGCAGACCTGCTTAAAAAAGAGAGCAAACCTACTCTTGGCCCAGTCCCACCAATCTAAAATGCTGGTAAAACCCCTCTGTTGCCTGACACAAAATAAAGACATTTCTCTAAAAGCATCCTTAACCTCCACTTCTTGTAACAGAATTACATTCAGTTTCCAGTAACCTCTACCAAACTTTACAGAATCTTTAACACATATCTCAGCATAAACCACTTTATGATCTAATAGACTGGTCATCATATGGTCACATTTGGTCACATCCATCCCTTCAGAAGTCAGAATATAATCTATCCTTGACTTGGATCGCCCACTGTCCGCCACATAAGTATATCTCTCGTCTGCCTTGACCATCAGTCCAGCATCCCTGAAATGCAGATCCTGTACCATCTCATTAAGTAAATTAGAGGTCACGTCTGTTTTAACCTCAGAGGCACTCTGTCTATCCTGTATACTTATTATACAGTTAAAATCACCTAAAATAATAGTCACATCTCTGCCAGGCATAAAAAGTTTAAGAGCTTTTAAAAAAGACAAACGTTCACGTTTATCCGCAGGTGCATAAACGCTAAAAACTCTAAAACGCTGCCCTAAAAACTCCAAACTTAAAAGAATACAACGCCCTGGCACCACAATTTTATATTCCAACACATTAATACTATTATTTTTCAATAAAATCCCAACTTCATTTTTATTAACAATACAAGGTGACCAGTAAGAATTACCAAAAGTCCATTCTGACTCATGGGGTGCAGATCTTATAGCACACTCCTGCAGGCAAATTATATCTGCTTCCAAACTTGCCAAATAGCTGCTCACCTAGTGCTGGATCCAATCCCACGCACATTTAGGGTGGCAACTACCAGACTCATGAGTAAAAAAATATATGTACTTCCAGCCATTTTACTGATTTAAAGAAGCCTGGCTCAAACTACTACTACTCAAACTACTACTTTCCATCAATAAATTAAACTCGGGTGATCCTTGATCAGGATCCCTGTCTCCCTGACTGAATCCAGGATAAACGGGGTCATCCTGGTTCCCAGACCAAGCTCCATCTTCACCTTTTTTATATCTTTTTGTTTCAGCAGAAAACTGTTCCTCAATTTCTATGTCCTCCTCACTATTAACTCTCTGTCCAGGGGTTAAAGGAGCATCAGAATTACACTCACCCACTTGACACTCCATATCTTCCCCCTCTCCAATCACATGATGCGGGCACTCTTCACTCTCCTCACTGCTAGAGATCTCTCCAAGCATATCAACTTCCTCCTGGGGCCGTCTCTTCTTCTTCTTTTTCCCAACCCTTGGCTCCGCCCCTTTTTTGAATTTCCCTCCAAAACTTATTTTCCCTCCAAATTTCCCTGAACACTATCCTCCATTTTCTCCTCCATACCACTTCCACCATTCTCATCAAACAGTCTCATTTTCCACATTTGAAACATTTTGGACACACTTGTTCCCCCTTTTACTCTATCTGCATAAGTACCACCTCTTTTATCCTGGCCACCTCTTTTATCCTTTGGAATATCAGCATGCGATTGTCTAGTACTAAACAGATTACATTTCCTAGCCAAATGGTCTCCACTCCCACAAACATCACAATACTTCTTCTCAACACAATCTTTCACATTATGATCTGTTTTTCCACAGTTCCTACAGATTTGCCCCTTCACAGGACATTCCTCCTGTAAATGCCCATAGGTAAAGCAATGCCTACAGTACTTCAACTGACCCTGGTAAAAACAGAAACCCCTCTCTCCACCGATGGAAAAAACCGCAGGAACCGATATATCTTTTTTAAATCTTACAAAAAATTTTCTTTTTCTATTTAAATAACCATGCTTGTTTGTAAGCCTCCTATCAAAATTAACTTCATCGCAGTATCTTCTCAGAAAAGCACTTACAGTCATGTCATCCACTTTGGGGTTATACATATGAACAATTATTGCTTGTTTTACCATTAGGAAAGATGGCGTAATCCTCACGTTTTCCAGGAAACCTGGTTTCTTCTCCTCCTCCATCTTGATAAGATCCATATAAATCCTTTGGCATAAACCCTCAGAACAAACAGTCAAATCGTAAATTCCCTGCTTAGGGAAATCTTGCAGTGCAAGTACATCCGTTACCTGTAAGTAAGAGATCTTCTTCAGCAACTCTCCTAAAATCCGGTCCAATCCGATATTCGTTCTAAATCCATCTTCAACCTCCAGTCGAATCGTGTCCTCAAGTCCTCGAGACATTTTGAAATATAGCGCAGGTTCACAGCAACGTTCACCTACAGATCACACTCGCCAATACCTCAGGGCCCCCCGCAAGGAGGACCCCGATTATCCACCCTCTGACCACAACCAAGCAAGGCACCTTTCGATACTATACTTGATCGTAGCCAAAAGGCCAAGAAGTGATAACCAGAAAAGGGTTCACCCTACAAGCCGATGGTCCCCAATGCAGAACACTTGTGAAGGTGATAGGCTACAGGCCCCAGCTGCAGAGACAGTCCGGGAGGCTTCTTTCTCTCACAAACCAGGGAAAATGTGCATCCTACTCTCTGGAATCACCAGCATGCTCCTCTTCGTGTTTTTCCTATCTGCATAGCTCCGCCCACCACTTTTGGTCACGCCTTTTCTTCGCACGCAATTCCTGGTGCCAAAGCACGCCAAGCAGAAAAACTGATAAGGAGTGAATGGAGAAGTAGTGGAAGAAAAAAAAAATATGCATTGTTGATTGTGATGTCACGGCCCCATTGTGTTCCATCAGGGCCCTTGTGATGTCATCCACTGACCTGACCTTAATTATTAACATCGTTAAAGACCTCCAAGCCCAAAAATCTATTTTTTTCTTGATTTTCTCACAAACTATCTCCCAACTTTGTTTCCCATATAAATCCTTATCAAAAATAATACCTAACACTTCAATCCCCCCTTCCCTCACCGGCCAACCACTTTAATTCAATCTCCCTCCACGCCCCAAAAACTTTACATACACTCTTATCTACATTCAACTTAAATCCACTGGCCATACAAAAACATTCAATCAGTAACTTTGCCCTTCTTAATCCCGCCTGCGACTTACATACCATTGTCACATCATCCATGTAACCAATCACTCTTATATCTCTCCCTCCACTACCAGGAACTTCCACCACTCTCATAACTTTATCTTTTCTAATAACCCCCAACAAAGGCTCTATCACACAAATAAACAAAATTGGGGACAGAGGACAACCCTGTCTCACCCCTGACTCAATCCTAATACTGTTACTCAACCAACCATTCACCTGTACCTTACTAACAACACACTCATACAGTATCCCTATCCAACCTACCATCCGTTCTGGCACACCCATTCTCCTCAAAACATTAAACATAAAATCATGCTGCACCCTGTCATATGCCTTCTCAAAATCCACAGCCACTACCGCAATTGATTGCTTCCTTTCATCACAGTCATACAATACATCCCGCAACCCCATTAAACTCTCACTAATCTGGCGTCCTGGAACCGCACACACCTGTTCTTCCACTACCATATTCTCAATCACTCTCCTTAACCGATTTGCAATGACTTTGGCTATAATTTTATAATCACAATTGAGAAGCGCCACTGGCCTCCAATTTTTTAAGTCCTTTTTATTCCCTTTCTTAAACAATAACACTACTATACTCTCGCTCATACTTTCAGACAGTCTTCCTCTATCTAACACCCATTTGCACACATCAAATACATGCTCTCCAATCAAATCCCAGAAAGTACAAAAAATTCAACAGGCAAGCCATCACTCCCAGCCACTTTCCCTTTCTTCATACTTTTCACCACATTCACCACTTCCTCTATTTTAATCTCTTCACTCAACCACTCCCTATCCTCTCTATCCAAATGTTTCTCAATATTATCCAAACAATCACCTTCCAAAACATACGCTCTATCTTTTTTTGAAAATACATCTACATAAAACTTCCACACCTCATTAATCACATTATCCTTACCTCTCACTTCTGTCCCATCCTTATCTAATACACTCTCCATTCTCACTTTACTTCCATACACTTTTTTAAAGAAAAATGTTGTACACTTCTCATCCTTTTCTTTCACAACCAATCTTGTCTGAGCTATTATTTTCCTCCCACGCTCCTGAAGCTTCTGTCTTACAGTCTCTTTAGTCTACTGAATCTCCCTTTTCACATCCATTCCACCTCTTTGCAATTCTTCCAAATACTGCAGCCTAACCTGCCATCTTTCATACTCTTCACGTTGACTCCTCACTTTCTGACAACTTTTCTTAATGAAGATTTCTTTTGTCTCAGCTTTTACCCATTCCCACCATTCAACCACACTCTCAAACTCCTCCTTTTTATTCATCCTTTTCCTAAACCAATCGCAATAGCTTTCACGCACAGACGCATCTTCTAACAAAGAAACATTTAATTTCCACACACCCCTCCCATAATCATACTCCCCATTTATACTCACTCTACATTCAACCAAGGCATGATCCGTATATGGCAATCTTGTTACAGTACATTTTTCAATCTCCATGTACCTGGAACAAAAACAAAAATCAATTCTTGAACATATATTACCTTTGTCACTAAAATAAGTATAACCTTTAGATTCATCCCCTTTCTCTTTAAAGGCATCACTAAGCCCAAATAAAGAAACTAATTCCTTCAGTTGTTTTCCACTTTTGTCCATTTTGGACCCACTACCTAACCTGTCCCCAACTAAAACACATTCTCCCTCCCACCTAAAAAAAAGTATAATCTCTATTAATTCCTCCCTCTCCTTTCTATCTGGAGGAGCATACACATTAATTACCTTGAAATGTTCTTTTGAATGGAGAACTAACTGAAATTGCTCTACCTTGAGCTATATGAGTAACATTATGTATAACAAAATCATTCCCTTTAAACAAAATCCCTACCCCCCAATTTTTTTTTACCACCAATCGACCACACGCTTGGTCCATAAGACCAGGAAGCACTCTGAGGTTCATCTTCCAGATTACAATCCTGTAAGCATAAGATATCACATGCATAGGTAACCAAAGATGCAAAAATCGCTGCTCTTCCATTCGCAGATTTTATCGACCTAACATTGATTGTCCCGATTTTTAGCAGCATGAGTCTTCCTGGAAAAAGAAAAGGTTAAATGACAGAAAAAAACATCAGGACTTTCTTTCTTTACCTTTCTTAGGGAGTCTCCCTCTAGCTATAGTTCCTGTGGCAGAGGGACCTGGGCCCTGCACCCCTTTCATGTCTCCCCATTCCTCCATGCTTTTCTTTACCTCCGCCACACTTCTTTGAAACCCCAAAGTCCTTGCTACTTTTCCACATGGTCTTACCCCCCCTTGTTCCTGGAGAGAAGTATCCGAATCCAACTCAGAGGTGTCATCTCCTCCAGAACTTTCGAACTCCCTAATTTGTTGACTTAAGGGGACCTCCACAGTCTCTGCAGGCTTTCTTTTCAGCGAAGCTTTCTCTACCTCCGTCTCAGGTCCATCAGCAGACTCCTCCACCACAGGGTCATCAATAGGATCCGGGTCCACAGCCGGGTCCTCTCCTTCTGCTCTCAGGGGGTCTGGAGCCAGACCAGGGTCCGGGACATCCTCCTTCCCCCCCGCCTCTACATCCGAGGGAACCTCAAGACAAGACTGAAAGATCACAGCAGGTTCTCCACTCACCACACTTGCCCAGGATCTCTTGCCAGGAGTCAGGTTCACTTTAGGACAATTCCTTGCCAGATGTTCAGAGGAGTTGCAGAAGTGGCAATTTCTCACCTCATCACACTCTGCAGTCCTGTGGCCTGTCTGAAAACAGTTCCTGCAAACCACTCCAGAGGTACAGCTCTCTTTTAAATGTCCAAAAGAAAAGCAATTTTGACAAAACTCTGGTTGTCCAGGGTAAAATAAATGTCCCCTGTTTGACCCAATGGAAAACATCTGCGAGGGGTGCATCATCGCACCTACCCCTGCTTCGTCATAACGGAACTCCACCCAGTACCTCCTGAGCCCGTTAAAGGTTCCCAATACATTTTTCCTTTTCTCACCCGGAGACACATATTTACAGTACCTTTGCAGAAATAGGACGATTTCCTCCTCCTTAATGAAGGGATTGTACATTTGGACGGTCACCGGGGTCCTTCGCTTCTGCTCTCTTTCCTGGGTCACCACAAAATTAACGTCCTTCAGCTCCGGACGATCAATGAGCTACAGACTCCTGGCATAGCAAGTGCGAAAAGAATCCTGAGAAACAAAGGAAACATCGTACATATCCCTTGACTGGAAAAGCCTGCATGCAAAAAATCTCCTCCCGGGACATCTTCAAGGTTTCTTCAATAATCTTCGCCTGGATCCTCACAACCAAAAATGACGACCCCTGGTCCCCCGAAACATACAGCCGCAATGTATTTTGCGCTGTCGACGGCACCTCCACCATGCTCCGCAACAAAGGAAACCTTGTCCGCAACTATAGCCTACTCTAAGGGAATCGGTCCAGAAACCCTATAGCAGCAACCTCCCAACCCTAGAAGGGAAGAGAGGAAGGCCGAGTGCTGGGTTTCCCTAGTAGTCTGAGGGTTAGTCCAACTACCCTTTAGCAGCATGGATGCAACCACTAAAGGAAGTCACACAAGGCCGAGTAGCTGGGGCCAGCTCAGATGCCTCTGGCTAAGACCACACTTGATCTTAGCCAAAAGGCCGAGAAGCGATAACCAGAAAAGGGTTCGCCCTACAGGCTGATGGTCCCCAATGCAGAACACTTGTGAAGGCGATAGGCTACAGGCCCCAGCTGCAGAGACAATCCGGAAAGCTTCTTTCTCTCACAAACCAGGAAAAACGTGCGTCCTACGCTCTGGAATCACCAGCGTGCTCCTCTTCGTGTTTTTCCTTTCTGCATAGCTCCGCCCACCACTTTTGGTCACGCCTTTTCTTCGCACGCAATTCCTGGTGCCAAAGCACGCCAAGCAGAAAAACTGATAAGGAGTGAATGGAGAAGTAGTGGAAGAAAAAAAAAAGTTGCATTGTTGATTGTGATGTCACGGCCCCATTGTTGACTGTTCCATCAGGTCCCTTGTGATGTCATCCACTGACCTGACCTTACTTGACCTCTGACCTGACAAGCCTCTTGTGACACGTGCAGTGTTCCGTCCATTGGCCAGACAAGGTAGGTCCAGCTGTTGCTGATACATAGGAAGTGCTGGACTACATTTTTGCCTCCAAGTCATCCAGTTCAAAAGTTTCACAAGAGGGAGACACAGGCAAACAAACTTTACTTATTTACAAATTAAAACACTAGAAAAGCAAATTGGTTACATCCAGCCAACTTGCTACAAAGGGGTCAATTCCCTGGAACAACTCAGCAGCCCGCACAGGTGTGCACAACAGGCCCAAATCAAACCGAAGGTGTGTGGAGTGGAGGTCCAAACACTTCATTCAGGTGATATCCAAACACTTCATTCAGGTGATAAGCCAATTAACCCAACAATTAAGCCATCAGTCTTAATTGGATTTGGAGTGTGAGGAGAGGTGGCTGGCTGGATTGATTGGTGCTGGAACAAACCCACACACAGCTGATGCAATTAGGAGATTGACAGGCTAGATGCAGGTATGCAGAAAGCAGCACAGCACAGCCGTGACGCAGGAGAAGCTGAAGTGCAGACTCCTGAGGCAGGACATAGCAACTTTACACTTGCTTGCTGGAAGGATTCTTGCAATCCATCTCTCAATTTCATTCTGTTTTTTTTTATACTGGATTAGAAAGGGTGCACCTGTCCTGGAGGTACTGCAATACCAGGTCAATGCATGGAGTGGACAGAGCAAGCTCTTTTTCCATCTCCCTGTTCGAAAAATCCATTTAATATATGGTCCCCAGATAGGGGACGTGTCAGATATTAAACTGATAAGAACTGATTTTTTTTTTAAATTATTTTATTATAAATAAAGTTCAATATACAAGTCTTACATAACAAATGTTCAAAGTAATGTAACTCAAATACATTTTACACAAAAGTCATATAGGAACTCAATACAATATATCCTCTGAAAAAAAACTGAAACTATCTTTATTTATCATAAGATACAACATAAACATTCCCTTTTATTGACAGACCCTTTTCTTTATTCTCCATAAAGGGACCAACTAGCTGAAAAAAGGAAAGACACAAATTAGTTCTGTTTTCAAATCCAATCTTTCAACTTTTTATGTTTCCAGATGCCTTCCGCATCTTCAAAACCACACAATCCAAACATCATCATATTTAAAGTTAACATTTTAATCCCTGTTAGGCCATCAACCATTTTACGCATACCACTCCACACAGACCTGGCATAGCCACACTCCCACAACACATGCACATAATCCTCTGTCCTCCCACATTTTTCTCTAGGACATACCTCACTTGTCACCAACCCTCTTCTTCTCTGAAATTCTCGGGAAGGCAAACATCTCTGCACACTCATCCAAGCCAAATCTTTCTGTTTATTCGTCAAGCTTTTATCATACACCTTTTTCCACGCTACTTTACATTCATTCCCAGTAAGACCCCCAATATCCTCCATAATCTCTCTAGAATCAATTTTATCCATCGCATTCACACTTCCCAAATTATTTCTCCTAATACACCGCTCTATCCTTACATAAAACCACGGACTAGTAAAACACACAGGCACTCTTAAATCTCTCACCTCTAATTTACACTTTCGCAACACACTCCCTGCCAAATATCTCATCATACATCCATACACACTATCTTTCTTACTGACTCTAATACAAAAACTAACATATTTCACAGCCAAAAACACATCAATATTCATCGAACCTTTACCACCATTCATCTTCTTTTTCAACACTTTCTCACGTTTCAACTTTTCCATTCGCGAGTTCCACAGGAACACAAAAACTTCCCTCACGATCCTCGCCAGACACCTGTCAGGAGGTGGAAAAACAAAGTTCACATATAACAAAATAGGTAAAATAACAGACTTAATAATCAAAATACGACCCTCTATTGATAAAGTCCTTAAAGACCAAAACCCAACACCCTTTCCCAGGACTCTTTCCCATATAAATCCTTGTCAAACACAATTCCCCAAATCTCAATACCACCCATTCGAATAGGCCACTCACACCCCTCATGACCAGCTCAAGCACCAAAAAACTTACATCCGCTCTTATCCAAATTCAGTTTAAAACCACTCATCATACAAAAACATTCAATCAACAACTTCGATCTTCTCACTGCAGCCATAGATTTACACACAACCGTAACATCATCCATATATCCAATCACACGCAAATCCCGACCACCACTTCCCGGAATCTCAACACCACGCATCAACTTATCACGCCGAAACATACCCAACAAAGGCTCAATCATGCAAATAAACAAAATGGGGGATAAGGGACACCCTTGGCGTACCCCCGACTTAATCCTGACATCCTTACTCAAAAAAACATTCACTTGTACCTTGCTCACAATATCACTATATAAACACTTAATCCAACCGATCATCCGAACAGGCACACCATCCTTTCTAACACCCGAAACATAAATTGATGCACCACCCGGTCAAACGCTTTCTCGAAATCTACCGCAACCACAGCCACACCCTGCTTCCGATCCTCGCAATCCCATAACACATCTCTCAAACCCAACAAACATTCAGAAATCTGGCACCGCACACATCTGTTCTTCACCTACCATACAGTCAACCATACTTTTTAACCTATTTGCAATCACCTTTGCAATAATTTTGTAATCAACATTCAAAAGCGCAATCGGTCTCCAATTTTTCAAATATTTCCGATCGCCTTTCCTAAACAATAATACTCTCACGCATACTTCTCGACAACACCCCATTCTCTAACACTTCCTTACATACTTCCCATACATCATTGCCTATTAAATCCCCAAAAGTGCGAAAAAATTCTGCAGGCAGACCATCACTCCCAGCAACCTTTCCTGTCTTCATCCCATTCACCGCGTCTTCTACTTCACTCATTCTTATATCTTTTCCCAAGAAGTCTCTATCTATCTCATCCAACCTTTTATCCACATAACCCAAACACTCCTGTTCCAAAGAGACCTCCCTCTCTTTCTCAGCAAACAAATGCGAATATAACTTCCATACTTCATTCAATACCCCATCTTTCTCGCACACGTCCACCCCATCACTTCCAATTACCTTCACCATTTCTGTCTTTTTATGAAAAGCGGACTTAAAAAAGAACTTCGTACATTTCTCATCCTTATCCTTCACATTCACTCTAGCTTGCGCAATTATACTTTTCCCTTTTATTTCCAAACATTTACTCACATATTCACACGCTTCATCAATCTGACGCCCAACATCCATAGCTTCACGCCTTAACACCAATAGGTATTCTAACCTCTTCTGCCATCTTGCATACTCTCTCCTTTCCCTCCTAGCATTCTCCCGTCCCTTCCGAATGAAAAAACATTTAGTCTCCATTTTCACCCATTCCCACCATTCACTCACACTTGCAAACTCCCCTTTTTTCGCCACCCATCTACCATACTGCGATCTATACTGAGCTAAGACCCTCTCATCATCCAACAAAGACACATTCAATTTCCATACTCCTTTACATACCACCACTTGTCACCAGGCACTCAATCCAAGCATGGTCCGAAAAAGGCATCTTCCTTCTCTTAAACCTTTGGACCTGAAAAGATTTAGAAACAAAAATAAAATCAATACGGGAACAAATATTTGCTGCACTACTAAAATAAGTAAAACCAAAAGACCCATCATTACTTTCCTTACACCCATCTTTTAAACCAAAGAGAGAAACTATTTCCTTCAATAATTTCCCTGACGCATCTAAACTAACCCCAGCTCCCCTAACACTAGTTCTATCATCAGATGAAATAATACAGTTAAAGTTCCCCACCAGGAAGGTATCCTCTCACCCACCTAAAAAGAAAAACAATTTATTAAACAAATCAATTCTCTTCTTCCTCACCGTAGGAGCATAGACATTTATCAACTTATATTCATTATCCCCATAGGAAAATTGAACTAAAACAGCCCTCCCGGGGGCAATATGTGTAACATTCTTAATAACAAAGTTAGATCCCTTAAATAGGACCCCCACCCCACCGTTTCTCTCCTGTGAGACAGACCACACTTTAGGACCATAAGGCCATGTGGCCCCAGTAGGCTCTTGTTCAAGTCCACATTCTTGCAGGCAAATGATGTCAAACCTTTCTTTGGATATCATATCAAGAATGGATGCTCTCCTCTCAGGAGTCCGAATGCTACGGACATTTAGGGAGCCTACAGTCAACGGCATCTAAGGGTATAAAATGATGTTAAGAAACAACAAAGCAAAGACACAAAAACATTACTTATTCCTATTTTTTTGGGACCTTCCCCTCCCCCTACGACTTGGAATGCCCACCCCCTGCAATATAGTGTCCTCAGCTGAATTTTTGGAACTCAGAGTCCTCACCAACTTAGGTACTTGAAAAGCATCATCTTCGGGATAATCTGTACCTCCAGGAGAAATTTAAGATACAGACTTAATGGCAAATAACAATTTAGGATAATAAAGGGCGACCACCTGAGTCAGACAGAAAAATTATGTATTAAGTGGTCGAAATTAAAACTTAACATTTAATTAATATATTTAGAAAATTGGTCCCAAGTAGAGTTGAGCGAACACCTGGATGTTCGGGTTCGAGAAGTTCGGCCGAACATCCCGGAAATGTTCGGGTTCGGGATCCGAACCCGATCCGAACTTCGTCCCGAACCCGAACCCCATTGAAGTCAATGGGGACCCGAACTTTTCGGCACTAAAAAGGCTGTAAAACAGCCCAGGAAAGAGCTAGAGGGCTGCAAAAGGCAGCAACATGTAGGTAAATCCCCTGCAAACAAATGTGGATAGGGAAATTAATTAAAATAAAAATTAAATAAATAAAAATTAACCAAAATCAATTGGAGAGAGGTTCCATAGCAGAGAATCTGGCTTCCCGTCACCCACCACTGGAACAGTCCATTCTCAGATATTTAGGCCCCGGCACCCAGGCAGAGGAGAGAGGTCCCGTAACAGAGAATCTGTCTTCATGTCAGCAGAGAATTAGTCTGCATGTCATAGCAGAGAATGAGGCTTCACGTCAGCCACCACTGCAACAGTCCATTGGCATATATTTAGGCCCAGCACCCAGGCAGAGGAGGGAGGTCCCGTAACAGAGAATCTGTCTTCATGTCAGCAGAGAATTAGTCTGCATGTCATAGCAGAGAATGAGGCTTCACGTCAGCCACCACTGCAACAGTCCATTGGCATATATTTAGGCCCAGCACACACACAGGCAGAGGAGAGAGGTCCCGTAACAGAGAATCTGGCTTCATGTCAGCAGAGAATCAGTCTGCATGTCATAGCAGAGAATGAGGCTTCACGTCAGCCACCACTGCAACAGTCCATTGGCATATATTTAGGCCCAGCACACACACAGGCAGAGGAGAGAGGTCCCGTAACAGAGAATCTGGCTTCATGTCAGCAGAGAATCAGTCTGCATGTCATAGCAGAGAATGAGGCTTCACGTCAGCCACCACTGCAACAGTCCATTGGCATATATTTAGGCCCAGCACCCAGGCAGAGGAGGGAGGTCCCGTAACAGAGAATCTGTCTTCATGTCAGCAGAGAATTAGTCTGCATGTCATAGCAGAGAATGAGGCTTCACGTCAGCCACCACTGCAACAGTCCATTGGCATATATTTAGGCCCAGCACACACACAGGCAGAGGAGAGAGGTCCCGTAACAGAGAATCTGGCTTCATGTCAGCAGAGAATCAGTCTGCATGTCATAGCAGAGAATGAGGCTTCACGTCACCCACCACTGCAACAGTCCATTGGCATATATTTAGGCCTAGCACACAGGCAGAGCAGAGAGGTCCCGTAACAGACAATCTGGCTTCATGTCAGCAGAGAATCAGTCTGCATGTCATAGCAGAGAATCAGGCTTCACGTCACCCACCACTGCAACAGTCCATTGGCATATATTTAGGCCTAGCACACAGGCAGAGCAGAGAGGTCCCGTAACAGACAATCTGGCTTCATGACAGCAGAGAATTAGTCTGCATGTCATAGCAGAGAATGAGGCTTCACGTCAGCCACCACTGCAACAGTCCATTGGCATATATTTAGGCCCAGCACCCAGGCAGAGGAGAGAGGTCCCGTAACAGACAATCTGGCTTCATGTCAGCAGAGAATTAGTCTGCATGTCATAGCAGAGAATCAGGCTTCACGTCAGCCACCACTGCAACAGTCCATTGTCATAAATTTAGGCCCAGCACCCAGGCAGAGGAGAGAGGTCCCGTAACAGACAATCTGGCTTCATGTCAGCAGAGAATTAGTCTGCATGTCATAGCAGAGAATGAGGCTTCACGTCAGCCACCACTGCAACAGTCCATTGGCATATATTTAGGCCTAGCACACAGGCAGAGCAGAGAGGTCCCGTAACAGACAATCTGGCTTCATGACAGCAGAGAATCAGTCTGCATGTCATAGCAGAGAATCAGGCTTCACGTCAGCCACCACTGCAACAGTCCATTGTCATAAATTTAGGCCCAGCACCCAGGCAGAGGAGAGAGGTCCCGTAACAGAGAATCTGGCTTCATGTCAGCAGAGAATCAGTCTTCATATCATAGCAGAGAATCAGGCTTCACGTCACCCACCACTGTAAGAGTCAATTTTCATAAATTTAGGCCCAGAACCCAGGCAGAGGAGAAAGGTCCCGTAACAGACAATCTGGCTTCATGTCAGCAGAGAATCAGTCTTCATATCATAGCCTAGAATCAGGCTTCACGTCACCCACCACTGTAAGAGTCAATTTTCATAAATTTAGGCCCAGAACCCAGGCAGAGGAGAAAGGTCCCGTAACAGACAATCTGGCTTCATGTCAGCAGAGAATCAGTCTTCATATCATAGCAGAGAATCAGGCTTCACGTCACCCACCACTGCAACAGTCAATTGTCATAAATTTAGGCCCAGCACCCAGGCAGAGGAGAGAGCTCCCGTAACAGAGGATCTGGCTTCATGTCAGCAGAGAATCAGTCTGCATGTCATAGCAGAGAATGAGGCTTCACGTCACCCACCACTGCAACAGTCCATTGGCATATATTTAGGCCTAGCACACAGGCAGAGCAGAGAGGTCCCGTAACAGACAATCTGGCTTCATGTCAGCAGAGAATCAGTCTGCATGTCATAGCAGAGAATGAGGCTTCACGTCACCCACCACTGCAACAGTCCATTGGCATATATTTAGGCCTAGCACACAGGCAGAGCAGAGAGGTCCCGTAACAGACAATCTGGCTTCATGACAGCAGAGAATCAGTCTGCATGTCATAGCAGAGAATGAGGCTTCACGTCACCCACCACTGCAACAGTCCATTGGCATATATTTAGGCCTAGCACACAGGCAGAGCAGAGAGGTCCCGTAACAGACAATCTGGCTTCATGTCAGCAGAGAATCAGTCTGCATGTCATAGCAGAGAATGAGGCTTCACGTCACCCACCACTGCAACAGTCCATTGGCATATATTTAGGCCTAGCACACAGGCAGAGCAGAGAGGTCCCGTAACAGACAATCTGGCTTCATGACAGCAGAGAATCAGTCTGCATGTCATAGCAGAGAATGAGGCTTCACGTCACCCACCACTGCAACAGTCCATTGGCATATATTTAGGCCTAGCACACAGGCAGAGCAGAGAGGTCCCGTAACAGACAATCTGGCTTCATGTCAGCAGAGAATCAGTCTGCATGTCATAGCAGAGAATGAGGCTTCACGTCACCCACCACTGCAACAGTCCATTGGCATATATTTAGGCCTAGCACACAGGCAGAGCAGAGAGGTCCCGTAACAGACAATCTGGCTTCATGACAGCAGAGAATCAGTCTGCATGTCATAGCAGAGAATGAGGCTTCACGTCACCCACCACTGCAACAGTCCATTGGCATATATTTAGGCCTAGCACACAGGCAGAGCAGAGAGGTCCCGTAACAGACAATCTGGCTTCATGACAGCAGAGAATCAGTCTGCATGTCATAGCAGAGAATGAGGCTTCACGTCACCCACCACTGCAACAGTCCATTGGCATATATTTAGGCCTAGCACACAGGCAGAGCAGAGAGGTCCCGTAACAGACAATCTGGCTTCATGTCAGCAGAGAATCAGTCTGCATGTCATAGCAGAGAATGAGGCTTCACGTCACCCACCACTGCAACAGTCCATTGGCATATATTTAGGCCTAGCACACAGGCAGAGCAGAGAGGTCCCGTAACAGACGATCTGGCTTCATGTCAGCAGAGAATCAGTCTGCATGTCATAGCAGAGAATCAGGCTTCACGTCAGCCACCACTGCAACAGTCCATGGTCATAAATTTAGGCCCAGCACCCAGGCAGAGGAGAGAGGTCCCGTAACAGACAATCTGGCTTCATGTCAGCAGAGAATTAGTCTGCATGTCATAGCAGAGAATCAGGCTTCATGTCAGCCACCACTGCAACAGTCCATTGGCATATATTTAGGCCTAGCACACAGGCAGAGGAGAGGTTCATTCAACTTTGGGTAGCATCGCAATATAATGGTAAAATGAAAATAAAAATAGGATTGAATGAGGAAGTGCCCTGGAGTCCAATAATATATGGTTATGGGGAGGTAGTTAATGTCTAATCTGGACAAGGGACGGACAGGTCCTGTGGGATCCATGCCTGGTTCATTTTTATGAACGTCAGCTTGTCCACATTGGCTGTAGACAGGCGGCTGCGTTTGTCTGTAATGACGCCCCCTGCCGTGCTGAATACACGTTCAGACAAAACGCTGGCTGCCGGGCAGGCCAGCACCTCCAAGGCATAAAAGGCTAGCTCTGGCCACGTGGACAATTTAGAGACCCAGAAGTTGAATGGGGCCGAACCATCAGTCAGTACGTGGAGGGGTGTGCACACGTACTGTTCCACCATGTTAGTGAAATGTTGCCTCCTGCTAACACGTTGCGTATCAGGTGGTGGTGCAGTTAGCTGTGGCGTGTTGACAAAAGTTTTCCACATCTCTGCCATGCTAACCCTGCCCTCAGAGGAGCTGGCCGTGACACAGCTGCCTTGGCGACCTCTTGCTCCTCCTCTGCCTTGGCCTTGGGCTTCCACTTGTTCCCCTGTGACATTTGGGAATGCTCTCAGTAGCGCGTCTACCAACGTGCGCTTGTACTCGCGCATCTTCCTATCACGCTCCAGTGCAGGAAGTAAGGTGGGCACATTGTCTTTGTAGCGTGGATCCAGCAGGGTGGCAACCCAGTAGTCCGCACAGGTTAAAATGTGGGCAACTCTGCTGTCGTTGCGCAGGCACTGCAGCATGTAGTCGCTCATGTGTGCCAGGCTGCCCAGGGGTAAGGACAAGCTGTCCTCTGTGGGAGGCGTATCGTCATCGTCCTGCCTTTCCCCCCAGCCACGCACCAGTGATGGACCCGAGCTGCGTTGGGTGCCACCCCGCTGTGACCATGCTTCATCCTCATCCTCCTCCACCTCCTCCTCATCCTCGTCCTCCTCGTCCTCCAGTAGTGGGCCCTGGCTGGCCACATTTGTACCTGGCCTCTGCTGTTGCAAAAAACCTCCCTCTGAGTCACTTCGAAGAGACTGGCCTGAAAGTGCTAAAAATGACCCCTCTTCCTCATCCTCCTCCTCCTCCTCCTGGGCCACCTCCTGTTCCATCATCGCCCTAAGTGTTTTCTCAAGGAGACATAGAAGTGGTATTGTAACGCTGATAACGGTGTCATCGCCACTGGCCATGTTGGTGGAGTACTCGAAACAGCGCAACAGGGCACACAGGTCTCGCATGGAGGCCCAGTCATTGGTGGTGAAGTGGTGCTGTTCTGTAGTGCGACTGACCCGTGCGTGCTGCAGCTGAAACTCCACTATGGCCTGCTGCTGCTCGCACAGTCTGTCCAGCATGTGCAAGGTGGAGTTCCACCTGGTGGGCACGTCGCATATGAGGCGGTGAGCGGGAAGGCCGAAGTTACGCTGTAGCGCAGACAGGCGAGCAGCGGCAGGATGTGAACGCCGGAAGCGCGAACAGACGGCCCGCACTTTATGCAGCAGCTCTGACATGTCGGGGTAGTTGTGAATGAACTTCTGCACCACCAAATTCAGCACATGCGCCAAGCAAGGGATGTGCGTCAAATTGGCTAGTCCCAGAGCTGCAACGAGATTTCGCCCATTATCACACACCACCAGGCCGGGCTTGAGGCTCACCGGCAGCAACCACTCGTCGGTCTGTTGTTCAATACCCCGCCACAACTCCTGTGCGGTGTGGGGCCTGTCCCCCAAACATATGAGTTTCAGAATGGCCTGCTGACGTTTACCCCGGGCTGTGCTGAAGTTGGTGGTGAAGGTGTGTGGCTGACTGGATGAGCAGGTGGAAGAAGAGGAGGAGGAAGCCGAGAAGGAGGAGGTGGCAACAGGAGGCAAAGAATGTTGCCCTGCGATCCTTGGCGGCGGCAGGACGTGCGCCAAACAGCTCTCCGCCTGGGGCCCAGCTGCCACTACATTTACCCAGTGTGCAGTTAGGGAGATATAGCGTCCCTGGCCGTGCTTACTGGTCCACGTATCTGTGGTTAGGTGGACCTTGCTACAGATGGCGTTGCGCAGTGCACACTTGATTTTATCGGATACTTGGTTGTGCAGGGAAGGCACGGCTCTCTTGGAGAAGTAGTGCCGGCTGGGAACAACATACTGTGGGACAGCAAGCGACATGAGCTGTTTGAAGCTGTCTGTGTCCACCAGCCTAAATGACAGCATTTCATAGGCCAGTAGTTTAGAAATGCTGGCATTCAGGGCCAGGGATCGAGGGTGGCTAGGTGGGAATTTACGCTTTCTATCAAATGTTTGTGAGATGGAGAGCTGAACGCTGGCGTGTGACATGGTTGAGACGCTTGGTGACGGAGGTGGTGGTGGTGGTGTTGGTGGTACATCCCCTGTTTGCTGGGCGGCAGGTGCCAACGTTCCTCCAGAGGCGGAGGAAGAGGCCGAGGCGGCAGCAGCAGAATAGGCCGAGGCGGCAGCAGCAGAAGAGGTAGCAGGGGGAGCCTGAGTGACTTCCTTGGTTTTAAGGTGTTTACTCCACTGCAGTTCATGCTTTGCATGCAGGTGCCTGGTCATGCAGGTTGTGCTCAGGTTCAGAACGTTAATGCCTCGCTTCAGGCTCTGATGGCACAGCGTGCAAACCACTCGGGTCTTGTCGTCAGCACATTGTTTGAAGAAGTGCCATGCCAGGGAACTCCTTGAAGCTGCCTTTGGGGTGCTCGGTCCCAGATGGCGGCGGTCAGTAGCAGGCGGAGTCTCTTGGCGGCGGGTGTTCTGCTTTTGCCCACTGCTCCCTCTTTTGCTACGCTGTTGGCTCGGTCTCACCACTGCCTCTTCCTCCGAACTGTGAAAGTCAGTGGCACGACCTTCATTCCATGTGGGGTCTAGGACCTCATCGTCCCCTGCATCGTCTTCCACCCAGTCTTGATCCCTGACCTCCTGTTCAGTCTGCACACTGCAGAAAGACGCAGCAGTTGGCACCTGTGTTTCGTCATCATCAGAGACATGCTGAGGTGGTATTCCCATGTCCTCATCATCAGGAAACATAAGTGGTTGTGCGTCAGTGCATTCTATGTCTTTCACCGCTGGGGAAGGGCTAGGTGGATGCCCTTGGGAAACCCTGCCAGCGGAGTCTTCAAACAGCATAAGAGACTGCTGCATAACTTGAGGCTGAGACAGTTTCCCTGGTATGCATGGGGGTGATGTGACAGACTGATGGGGTTGGTTTTCAGGCGCCATCTGTGCGCTTTCTGCAGAAGACTGGGTGGGAGATAATGTGAACGTGCTGGATCCACTGTCGGCCACCCAATTGACTAATGCCTGTACCTGCTCAGGCCTTACCATCCTTAGAACGGCATTGGGCCCCACCATATATCGCTGTAAATTCTGGCGGCTACTGGGACCTGAGGTAGTTGGTACACTAGGACGTGTGGATGTGGCAGAACGGCCACGTCCTCTCCCAGCACCAGAGGGTCCACTAACACCACCACGACCATGTCCACGTCCGCGTCCCTTACTAGATGTTTTTCTCATTGTTATGGTTCACCACAACAACAAATATATTATTTGGCCCAATGTATTGTATTCAAAATCAGCGGGATATAAATTTGAGGCCTAGTATTTAGGCGCTGGGTGACCGGTATGGATTTAGTGACAGAATTAGACTTGGAAATGCACAGAAGCGTGTGTGTGAAGTTATTCTGAATGACCCTATGTGCACCTTCAATATTATATACCCTTTTAGGGATAGATTTCAAATAGCTCTGATATAGCAGAAACCACTAAATTATGAAATTGCTAAATTGGGAATTGTACTTCAACCCAGAACAAAAAATGTGCTTTGACGGACACTAAATATCTTGCCCAGCAACAACAGTACAGCGGTGGGTAACGAGAGATTTAGAGGGATTTAAATTTGAGGCCTAGTATTTAGGCGCTGGGTCACCGGTATGGATTTAGTGACAGAATTAGACTTGGAAATGCACAGAAGCGTGTGTGTGAAGTTATTCTGAATGACCCTATGTGCACCTTCAATATTATATACCCTTTTAGGGATAGATTTCAAATAGCTCTGATATAGCAGAAACCACTAAATTATGAAATTGCTAAATTGGGAATTGTACTTCAACCCAGAACAAAAAATGTGCTTTGACGGACACTAAATATCTTGCCCAGCAACAACAGTACAGTGGTGGGTAACGAGAGATTTAGAGGGATTTAAATTTGAGGCCTAGTATTTAGGCGCTGGGTCACCGGTATGGATTTAGTGACAGAATTAGACTTGGAAATGCACAGAAGCGTGTGTGTGAAGTTATTCTGAATGACCCTATGTGCACCTTCAATATTATATACCCTTTTAGGGATAGATTTCAAATAGCTCTGATATAGCAGAAACCACTAAATTATGAAATTGCTAAATTGGGAATTGTACTTCAACCCAGAACAAAAAATGTGCTTTGACGGACACTAAATATCTTGCCCAGCAACAACAGTACACCGGTGGGTAACGAGAGATTTAGAGGGAATTAAATTTGAGGCCTAGTATTTAGGCGCTGGGTCACCGGTATGGATTTAGTGACAGAATTAGACTTGGAAATACACAGTAGCGGGTGTGTGTGAAGTTATTCTGAATGACCCTATGTGCACCTTCAATATTATATACCCTTTTAGGGATAGATTTCAAATAGCTCTGATATAGCAGAAACCACTAAATTATGAAATTGCTAAATTGGGAATTGTACTTCAACCCAGAACAAAAAATGTGCTTTGACGGACACTAAATATCTTGCCCAGCAACAACAGTACAGCGGTGGGTAACGAGAGATTTAGAGGGATTTAAATTTGAGGCCTAGTATTTAGGCGCTGGGTCACCGGTATGGATTTAGTGACAGAATTAGACTTGGAAATGCACAGAAGCGTGTGTGTGAAGTTATTCTGAATGACCCTATGTGCACCTTCAATATTATATACCCTTTTAGGGATAGATTTCAAATAGCTCTGATATAGCAGAAACCACTAAATTATGAAATTGCTAAATTGGGAATTGTACTTCAACCCAGAACAAAAAATGTGCTTTGACGGACACTAAATATCTTGCCCAGCAACAACAGTACAGTGGTGGGTAACGAGAGATTTAGAGGGATTTAAATTTGAGGCCTAGTATTTAGGCGCTGGGTCACCGGTATGGATTTAGTGACAGAATTAGACTTGGAAATGCACAGAAGCGTGTGTGTGAAGTTATTCTGAATGACCCTATGTGCACCTTCAATATTATATACCCTTTTAGGGATAGATTTCAAATAGCTCTGATATAGCAGAAACCACTAAATTATGAAATTGCTAAATTGGGAATTGTACTTCAACCCAGAACAAAAAATGTGCTTTGACGGACACTAAATATCTTGCCCAGCAACAACAGTACACCGGTGGGTAACGAGAGATTTAGAGGGAATTAAATTTGAGGCCTAGTATTTAGGCGCTGGGTCACCGGTATGGATTTAGTGACAGAATTAGACTTGGAAATACACAGTAGCGGGTGTGTGTGAAGTTATTCTGAATGACCCTATGTGCACCTTCAATATTATATACCCTTTTAGGGATAGATTTCAAATAGCTCTGATATAGCAGAAACCACTAAATTATGAAATTGCTAAATTGGGAATTGTACTTCAACCCAGAACAAAAAATGTGCTTTGACGGACACTAAATATCTTGCCCAGCAACAACAGTACAGCGGTGGGTAACGAGAGATTTAGAGGGAATTAAATTTGAGGCCTAGTATTTAGGCGCTGGGTCACCGGTATGGATTTAGTGACAGAATTAGACTTGGAAATACACAGTAGCGGGTGTGTGTGAAGTTATTCTGAATGACCCTATGTGCACCTTCAATATTATATACCCTTTTTGGGATAGATTTCAAATAGCTCTGATATAGCAGGAACCACTAAATTATGAAATTGCTAAATTGGGAATTGTACTTCAACCCAGAACAAAAAATGTGCTTTGACGGGCACTAAATAACTTTCCCAGCTACAACAGGACAACGGTAACGAGAGATTTAGAGGGATTTAAATTTGAGGCCTAGTATTTAGGCGCTGGGTGACAGGTATGGGTTTAGTGACAGAATTAGACTTGGAAATACACAGTAGCGGGTGTGTGTGAAGTTATTCTGAATGACCCTATGTGCACCTTCAATATTATATACCCTTTTTGGGATAGATTTCAAATAGCTCTGATATAGCAGAAACCACTAAATTATGAAATTGCTAAATTGGGAATTGTACTTCAACCCAGAACAAAAAATGTGCTTTGACGGACACTAAATATCTTGCCCAGCAACAACAGTACAGCGGTGGGTAACGAGAGATTTAGAGGGAATTAAATTTGAGGCCTAGTATTTAGGCGCTGGGTCACCGGTATGGATTTAGTGACAGAATTAGACTTGGAAATACACAGTAGCGGGTGTGTGTGAAGTTACTCTGAATGACCCTATGTGCACCTTCAATATTATATACCCTTTTTGGGATAGATTTCAAAGAGCTCTGATATAGCAGGAACCACTAAATTATGAAATTGCTAAATTGAGAATTGTATTTCAACCCAGAACAAGAAATGTGCTTGAACGGACACTAAATAACTCGCCCAGCTACAGCACTAGGGACAGATTTAGCTGGATATAAATTTGAGGCCTAGTATTTAGGCGCTGGGTGACCGGTATGGATTTAGTGACAGAATTAGACTGGGATATGGCCAAAAAATGAACAGACTATTGCTGGTTAAATGCACTTGGTGTGACAGCTTCACCCTGATGTAGGCTTTAGCCAAATAACAACCACACCATTGAGGGTTAAATGCACTTGGTGACAGGCGCAGCTTGCCCCTGATTTTGTATATGGCCAAAAAATGAACAGACTATTGCTGGTTAAATGCACTTGGTGTGACAGCTTCACCCTGATGTAGGCTTTAGCCAAATAACAACCACACCATTGAGGGTTAAATGCACTTGGTGACAGGCGCAGCTTGCCCCTGATTTTGTATATGGCCAAAAAATGAACAGACTATTGCTGGTTAAATGCACTTGGTGTGACAGCTTCACCCTGATGTAGGCTTTAGCCAAAAAACAACCACACCATTGAGGGTTAAATGCACTTGGTGACAGGCGCAGCTTGCCCCTGATTTTGTATATGGCCAAAAAATGAACAGACTATTGCTGGTTAAATGCACTTGGTGTGACAGCTTCACCCTGATGTAGGCTTTAGCCAAAAAACAACCACACCATTGAGGGTTAAATGCACTTGGTCGCAGCTTGTGCTGGCGCACCACAAGACACAAAATGGCCGCCGATCACCCCAGAAAAATGAGACTGACAAACGGTCTGTGCAGCCTAAAAACAGTGAGCAATTGAGGATCAGCAGCTCAATGATCCACAGCTGCAGATCGATCAGTTAATCAAGTCCTTTGGAGGAGTTAATCTGCCTAATCTCGCCCTACTGTCGCAGCCGCAACCTCTCCCTACGCTAATCAGAGCAGAGTGACGGGCGGCGCTATGTGACTCCAGCTTAAATAGAGGCTGGGTCACATGGTGCTCTGGCCAATCACAGCCATGCCAATAGTAGGCATGGCTGTGATGGCCTCTTGGGGCAAGTAGTATGACGCTTGTTGATTGGCTGCTTTGCAGCCTTTCAAAAAGCGCCAAGAAAGCGTCACAAAAGCGCCAAGAAAGCGACGAACACCGAACCCGAACCCGGACTTTTACGAAAATGTCCGGGTTCGGGTCCGTGTCACGGACACCCCAAAATTCGGTACGAACCCGAACTATACAGTTCGAGTTCGCTCATCCCTAGTCCCAAGATATAAAGATACATAAACGTTGTTAATTTCGACCACTTAATACATAATTTTTCTGACAGACTCAATGGCAGCAGACGTACTTTCTCCACCTGAACCACCAGGACTCAGGACCTCCTCAATGATGGCACTAAGAGGAGGACTAGTGGTTTCAGGTGGTTTCCTCTTCAAAGAAGCTTTGCCCAAGTCCATCTCCTCTGAGGGAGTCTCCTGGACCACAGTAGGTGACCAGGGCTCCTCCCCTTCGGCAACCAGAGGATCGGGGGCCGCTGCAAATTCCATCACTGCCGCACCAACAATGTCCTCAACAGATGCAATATCTTCCAGTGGAGGGGTCATATCTCCTGGATCCACCACAGGAATGACGACAGAAGGGCCGGGGGGTCCAGGGGGTCGACAGCAACATCCCCCCTGGCAACGGCCGCATAGGAACGAGGCTCTCTTGCTGGCTCCCTCGCTGACTCTCTCTCCACACTGTCGAGCAAGATGGTCACCAGCACCGCAGAAGTGACACATCCGGTTCTGATCACAGTCCACAGTCCTGTGTCCAGGACTGAAACAATCACTGGATACCTGGCCCACTGTGCAATCCTCTTTTGTATGTCCGAAAGAGAAACAGTCTCGGCAGAAAGATGGCTGTCCCGGATAGAACAGGAATCCACGGCTGTTGCCAATAGCAAAGTTCTGAGGAGGGTGGCATAGCCCCTGGATTCCATCAGGGTCCCTCCGGAGCTCCACCCAAAACCTCTTTAGGCCGTTAAATGTTCCAAAGATATTTTTGCGCCATTCAGCACCAGAAACATACGTGGCATATCTCCTCAAGAAAGCCTGGATCTCCTCATCATGAGTGAAGGGGTTGTACATTTGGACAGTAATTTGTATCCGCTCCTTCGTCTTGTGGGCAACAAAACGGACAACGTCAACATCAGGATGGCGAAGACATTGTTGAGCCCGGGTATAACAGGTCCTCATCTCATCAAGGCACCGGAAAGTGGCGTCGAAGAAACCAAGCTTCGGAAAGTACTGCAGGCAAAATATGCTCTCCCTTGGCATGTTCAAAATTTCCTCCAGGATCGTCTTCTGAATGTGTAGAATTCCCCACTGGAACCTCTTCTCCTCTGGGATATACAGCCGAACTGTAAAAGGGGCATTTGGGGCGCCCATACCGCAAACCACAATGCGCTCTCCACACTTCCCAAAGGAAGGTCGCTTCCCGTTGCTTGGGGACTAAGCCAACTGCCCAATAGCAGCAAGGGGATGAAGTCCGGGCTATAAACCCGAACGATCCCCCCAGGCCGAACAGCCGGGTACCCCAAGCACCCTAGACCAGACCAAGCGAGCAGAGGTACACTTGATCTTAGCCAAAAGGCCGAGAAGCAATAACCAGAAAAGGGTTTGCCCTACAGGCCAATGGTCCCCAATGCAGAACACTTGTGAAGGCGATAGGCTACAGGCCCCAGCTGCAGAGACAGTCTGGGAGGCTTCTTTCTCTCACAAACCAGGGAAAACGTGCGTCCTACGCTCTGGAATCACCAGCATGCTACTCTTTATGTTTTTCCTATCTGCATAGCCCCGCCCACCACTTTTGGTCACGCCTTTTCTTCGCACACAATTCCTGGTGCCAAAGCACGCCAAGCAGAAAAATTGATAAGGAGTGAATGGAGAAGTTGTGGAAGAAAAAAAAAACTTGCATTGTTGATTGTGATGTCACGGCCCCATTGTTGAGTGTTCAGTCAGGGCCCTTGTGATGTTATCCACTGACATGACCTTACTTGACCTCTGACCTGACAAGCCTCTTGTGACATGTCCAGTGTTCGGTCCATTGGCCAGACAAGGTAGGTCCAGCTGTTGCTGATACATAGGAAGTGCTGGACTACATTTTAGCCTCCAAGTCATCCAGTTCAAAAGATCCACAAGAGGGAGACACAGGCAAGCAAACTTTACTTATTTACTAACTAAAGCACTAGAAAAGCAAATTGGTTACATCCAGCCAACTTGCTACAAAGGGGTCAATTCCCAGGAACAACTCAGCAGCCCGCCCAGATGTGCACAACAGGCCCAAATCAAACCCAAGGTGGGTGGAGTGGAGGTCCAAACATTTCATTCAGGTGTTAAGCCAATTAACCCAACAATTAAGCCATCAGTCTTAATTGGATTTGGGGTGTGAGGAGAGGTGACTGGCTGGCTGGGTTGCTTGGTGCTGGAACAAACCCACACACAGCTGATGCAATTAGGAGATTGAAAGGCTAGATGCAAGTATGCAGAAAGCAGCACAGCACAGCCCTGACAGAGGAGAAGCTGAAGTGCAGACTCCTGAGGCAGGACACAGCAACTTTACACTTGCTTGCTGGAAGGATGCTTGCAATCCATCTTTCAATTTCATTCTGTTTTTTTAGACTGGATTAGAATGGGTGCACCTGTCCTGGAGGTACTGCAATACCAGGTCAATGCATGGAGTGGACAGAGTAAGCTCATTTTCCATCTCCCTGTTCGAAAAATCCATTTAATATATGGTCCCCAAAAAGGGGATGTATCAGATATTAAACTGATAAGAATAGATTTATTTTTTATTTTTTTTCCTTAGTAAGATAGACTTCAGTTTGACTTATCAGTCCACTCCAACGTGGCTCTAACCTTATGATGTCTATAAAACATCACTGGAATTCTACCAAAACCCAAAACTATAAACCCAAAAATAAGTCAAGATTTACTCACATAGTTCTTCCAGTGGGATACCTTCAATATTTTCTCTGCTTCACTCTCTCCTATTCTTTTCTTTTCTTATCCAGCAAGTAAATCGTATGGATCCTGGATAAAAACACTTTTGAACATTCTTTCGGAGATAAAATGACATTTTTAAAAATCACAAGATTTCTGGTATCCCACATTGCCTCTTTAGAAACGGTAAAACACAACCAACAACCTCGTGAGTTGGATACAATTCTAAAATCTTGACCAATAAAAACTTTCTCATAGCTAAAATTTCTCCACCCCGTAAGTGCAATAAAAAAAACCTTTAAGAATACAAAAAACTTGTTTAACGTAAAAACAGTCCTATAACAAATTATGTAGATCTTTAGTGCCTCCACAACCTTCCCTGGGGCATCTCTCTGACACATTCACCCCCTGGAATTCATAAAAGATCTGGTTGGAAGGCACCCATGAAAACAGAGCCATGCTACATCCCTTTGCTTGTTAGAAAGGCCTAAAACATTAAAAAAGTTTCCACATTTTTGCAGCCTGTGTGGTATTACAGAATGGAACATAACATTGTATCTTTTCTTTCCTTCCTACTTTTATTATCTCACATTTATCAGTTTTACTTAGAGAGCTTAATCCATATTGATCATAAAAGGACCCGAGCGCCACATAAAATTTTGGGATCACAAACGCCAGTGGTCCGCGGTCAGGGGTGCTCCAGGGGGCAAACAAGATGAGGCTCCAACTTGCAGACTGATAATGTGACTAGTTATACCCTAAGAGGGGCGGTCCCCCATTCTCATGCACCAACCACCATGCCTCATTTCATCATGTGACCCAATGTTCAGATGTCAGTTTATGGGGCTTAAGAGATAGTAAACCTGGCTTATTATTAAATATCCCAGTCAGTGTCTATGTTAGACCTTCATTACTTCTCAACAGTCACAGGAAGATCCCTATGCCGAGCTCTTGCTGTACAGGATCGTGGGTGGAACGCACGCCGAGGTCTCAAAAATGGCCGTGCGTTCCACCATAGGCAGCCAATCCCAACCTGCCTGCATCATCACAGTGCTGCAGGCCTAGGTGCTTGCGTTCCACAGCGGCATGAAAGGGGCGTGGTTATGCGTTCCACCGCCGAATTGATGCAGCTCCGGCCCCAGAATTAGCCGATGGGTGCTCATATTGGCATCAAACTGATAGGGTAAGGGTGCTGATGGGTCATCCTCAAATATGGATTAATAAATAAGCAAATATAAGCCTCATTATTATGTATAAAACATGCCATGAAAAGTACACTCGGCTTTTCCACCGCTAATGTCACTATTCAAACAATTCGGCACTTTATCAAATTTTAAAATCAATTACTCTAAATCTGAAGCGCTCAACATCTCTGTTCCGACACCCCAAATTCATAGTCTGAGATCTTCTTACCCTTTTACATGGCAACGGGAAAAAATTAAATACCTAGGTATTTTCTTAACAAACACACCAACAAACCTATATTCCATGAACTATACTCCCTTACTGAAAAAAAATCAGAGACCAACTAAACTCATTATCCCTCCCCTTTATATCATGGCTAGGTAGAAAGAACCTTCTGCAAGCATACATTATGCCTAAACTACTATACCTCCTTCAAATGATCCCCATCCACCTCCCGCAATTCTTTTTTAATGTCATACAATCTATATTTACATCTTTCCTCTGGAAGGGCAAAAAATCACGCTTAGCTTATGACAAATTAATTAGAACCCGCCCACAGGGCGGTATGGGCCTCCCTGATGCCCAGTCCTACTATAGAGCGATCCAACTGAAAAGGTGGCTTCAATTATGCATCCCACGCCTAAGAATATTAGGTTCAGATATTGAACTATTCACCCTAACTAATCGCCAACTAGCGGGCTTATGGGGCATTGGGACACCCACTCCCCCAATAGAGGGACTAGCCAGAGGGATTTATTCAGTGTTCAACACCCTATCCAAACATACACGCTTGCTCTCGGATCCGCCAAAGCTATTACCTTCGACATTAAGCCCGTACTTGATTTATCCCAACATCCCCGATCCTCCAGATTTCTGGAACTTATTTAAAGACTTAGATACGGAGGAACTACTGTCTCAGACAAATACAATTTCAACATTAAATACATTCTGCGTCACCCGCTTGAAACATGCCAATTTCCTAGACTTAAAAATATTCAAAGACACATGTTCCAAACTACAAGATAAATATAAAATAATTAAAGAAAGTACTTGGTTCGAAAAACTAGTACAAGGTCAAACATCAACTAAACGCGTAGTTTCCAATATCTATAGGAACCTGTTGCGTTTACAGCAAACTACTAAACCCGCATACATCAATCAATGGGAGAGAGATCTGGGGGCATCATTTAATGCAGCAGAGATTAACCAAATACATCTAAGATCCCACAGATTTTCTAGATGCGTAAAAATACAGGAACATTCCTATAAAATGATGGTCAGATGGTATAACTACCACAGTAAACTCTATATAATGGGCTTATCAAAAACAAATAAATGTTGGCGGTGCAACAGAGATATAGGCACCCTGGGACACATATTTTGGTTCTGCCCATTAATCACCAGTTTCTTGTCCGCTATTGAAACAAAAATAAATCAAATATGTGGCACTTCTGTCCAGCTTACTCCTACCTCAGTACTATTATGGTTGCCATCCAAGAGCTGGTCTCCTAAACCTTTTGACCTCCCCACCTGGCTTGTTCACGCTGCTAGGTCCCTTATTCCACTGCATTGGCTTGACCCAGATCCTCCTACCATCCCCCAATGGGAAATAAAAGTGAACCAATTATGCCTCATGGAAGAACTCAGCAGTTGGGCAAATAGATCCCACGTCAAATTCTTGCGGTTATGGAAACCATGGATTAAATACAAAGAATCCTAAGTTGAAGGAGACGCCTTCAGCCTTCTATCACACATGAGCTTATAATCATAAACTACACCTAGATATTCTCTAAAGAGCTGCACTGAGATCAGCCTGAGTTACGTTTTTTCTTACACAGAGGGTACTCCCCCCCCCCCTCTGTGAGTTCAAGTTGTTTTACCCCCGTCTTGGTCTGCAGGACTTCATACAAGGATAAATGCAATATTCAAGGGGCTGTAAGTCCGGTCAAATCTACCAGAGTAACTGCCTGTCTCTCTTATTCAGGTAGTGCCCTTAGGCTACTTTCACACTTGCGCTTGATCGGATCCGTTCTGAACGGATCCGATCATATTAATGCAGACGGAGGCTCCATTCAGTACGGATCCGTCTGCATTAATAACTTAGAAAAATTTTGCAAGTGCGCAAGTAGCCTGATCGGATCCGTTCAGACTTTCAATGTAAAGTCAATGGGGGACGGATCCGCTTGAAGATTGAGCCATATGGTGTCATCTTTAAGTGGATCCGTTCCCATTGACTTACATTGTAAGTCTGGACGGATCCGCACGCCTCCGCACGGCCAGGCGGACAGCTGAACGCTGCAAGCAGCGTTCGGCTGTCCGCCTGGCCGTGCGGAGGCGAGCAGAGCGGAGGCTGAACGCCGCCAGACTGATGCAGTCTGAGCGGATCCGCTCCATTCAGACTGCATCAGGGCTGGATGGAGGCGTTTGGGTCCGCTCGTGAGCTCCTTCAAACGGAGCTCACGAGCGGACCGACGAACGCTAGTGTGAAAGTAGCCTTATCCTCACGCTTTGACGAGGGATTGTTATTCCTTTTCCTATGTATTTATAAATATGTAAAAGTGAATTTGTAATTTTACATTATCCTTTATGACTGCATATTGTGCATATGTTTCTTATTTGCGGGAAAAAAAAAAACAATAAACAGATATTTGATAATGAAAAGTACACTCGGCCGGCCATTTATCAGTTTGGCCCAGGGCATTGTGGACAGGTGTCTCATTAGTGGGCAACCACAGACTGGGGGTATATGTCATGGTGAGTTCACTGAAGCCCACTCCATGATGATACATGTGGAGTAGGGGTAAGTCATATATTGGTCTACAAACTGTCTGCAATTGACGAGAAGTATATAAGCAACTGATACAAGGGGATAGATGATCAGCGGACCATCCTAATGTAGATTAGTCCTAGATTCTATATATTGACACTTCGCGTGTCGATAATCTTTTTATTTCTGTCATACGAGGAGAAATTTGCGGGTAAAGACAAGGATAAAAATGCCGGGGGCCAAATGCATTATAAGAAGCAAGAAAACGTAAGCTGTTCGTTCCATCCCGCCGGAGATTGCGACTGGAACCGGAAGATCCATTCAGATTCCTTCTGGAGGATCCTGCGGTCCTAGTCGCCCCTCCTTGGTGAAGGTCTGACCAATTCCAATGCGGAGAACCTAAGAAGTCTAGGATCTCCGTGATGGACTTCCCACATATGGTTAGCGAGTGGAGTGTCCTTTTTATTCTTAATGTCATTCAGGTGTTCAAGTATGCGCCTCCGAAACTCCCTGAAGGTCATGCCCACATAGTCTTTTGGGCATGCACATTGGGCTAGGTAGACCACCCCCTCGCTGCGACAGTTGATAAAGTCCCGGTTGTCGAAAGTTTTCCCCGTGACCGAGCAGACATTAAGTTTAGTGTTATTTATATTCTTACACGCTAGGCAGGATCCACAGCGAAATGTGCCCAGTGGTTTCCGGTCTAACCAGGTTCCTTTGGGAATAGGTCCCGAATAATGGCTGTGAACTAACCTATCACGGAGGCATCTGCCCCTTCTGAAAGTTATACTGGGGCAGGGGGAAAGTCTATCCGATACGTCTGGATCCATCAAGAGGATAGGCCAGTATTTGTTGATGATATCCCTAACCTCCTGACTCATGGCATCAAAGGTTGAGATGATCCTAATAACATCATCTTACCCTTTACATTCTCTCGGTATCAGGAGGGTAACACGTTCACATATAGATGCGTTCTGGAAGGCTGCCTTAAGGACACATTGTGGGTAACCCCTAGTGGAGAATCTCTTTTGTAGTTTTCTAGATTCATGGTGAAAACCCTCTTGGTCCGAACAATTTCTTCTCATGCGTATGTATTGTCCGCGGGGTATACCCTTTTTGAGTCTCACTGGGTGGTGGCTATCCCAATGTAGCAGACTATTAGTGGCAGTGGTCTTCCTGAAAGTGGAGGTGACAAGACCGCCTCTGGTCTTTGTAACCCTGACATCCAAAAACGTTAGCGATTCAGGGTGAAATTCAGAAGTAAAAGAGAGCCCCAGCCAGGGGCGTACACAGAAATCACTGGGCCCCATAGCAAGAGTCTGAATTGGGCCCCCAACCGCGCCCACTACCCACCCCTGCCACACCCCCATTTGCCAATAAAAAAATGTATACATGTTCTACTGAAACCGTTAGAAACCTTTAAGAAATAGCTGCTGAATTCAGGTGCTTATAGCGCTTTATAATCTATACTCTCTCTGTATGGGAGTAAGGATCTCAGCCATGTACAGCACACATCACTCCTCCTGCCTGTCTGCTTTGGTCAAGTCGGGCATAAATGGGCGATGTCAGGCTTTAGCAGAGTGGGCACAGGGCGCCATATGTATGCGAGCACAACTGAACGAGTGCAGGGAAGGAGCCCGCATATATATCACTCCTCCTGACTGTGCGCACTGCGGTAAAGCCTGACACAGCTTTGTTACCAGCACCATTTTTTCATCACATCTCTCACCCCACAAAATGCAATAAAATGTGATTTAAAAAGTCAGACACACTCCAAAAGGGTATCAATAAAAACTACAGTTCATCCCGCAAAAAATGAGCCCCCACACAGCTCAGTAGATCATATAACTATAAAAAAGTTATGGGGGTCAGAATATGGTGATGTAAAAAAGTAATTTTTTTTTTATCAGTGTTAATGTATTTTTACACTATTTAGACATAAAAAACTTATACATATGTGGTATCGTTGTAATCGTACTGACCCAGAGAATGAAGGGCACAGGTCAGTTTTGCCACAAAGGTAAAGCTGTAGGAACAAAACCCCTAAAATGGTGGATAGATTGTGGGGTTTTCCCACAAAAAAAGTTATAGCTCAAGGAAGATAGGAAATGAAAAATAAAATGCAAAAATGAAAAAAAAACTCTGGTATCCTAAGGGTTAAAGGGGCTATCTAATCCCTATTATGCCCCCCAAATTGCCCAGGCACCGCATACAGTTAATACTTATGCCCAATGGGGGGGTGCAGACAATAGGAGGCTGCGTCGGAAATGAGCCTCTCTAGTGTCACCCGCGATGCTAGGGAGGCTCGTTCCCATTGTGGCCTGCTATTGGCTGCTCCCCCCTATGTCGCTGGATGTATTAATCTGCGTGATGGGAGGGAGGCAGTGGCGGCTGTGTGGGCATCAGGAGCAATGCGGTAAGTAAGGTGCCTGGCCCCGAGCATTTTGGGGGGCATTATAGGGGTTGGATAACCCCTTTAACTCATTGCTGCTGATGCTAAGTGTGCACATAGCCACCAATCATATTCTCCCCCCGCCCCTGCAAGGTGACTGATATGCTGGGGGGCCCTGTAGGATCATAGAGGACTCAGAAGGACAGTGTGCTTCCACCCTCTTCTCCCCGGGGAGTGAGGGTGGGGGGAGTAGGAGGAAAGCACACTGTCCTCCGGAGTCCTCTATGATCCCTACAGGCCCCTTTCCCCCCAAACCCCACTGCTTGCTGCTGCCCTCCCCCTATCAAGAATACCCATATCCAACCAATACCATATATGAGCTTTATATTAAGTCTGCTGCTGTCCTCTTACTGTGGCACACTTCACTGACCAGTCCTTCAGTATGGGCCAGGGGTGTGGGGCACTCACTGGCTGATGACTGTCTTGAGGGCGGGCGGCAGATGGCGGGCAGAACGTGAGCGCAGAGGATAACTCTGCCACGCCGAGTGCACTCCTCTATTAGGATGACCAGATGTCCGGTTTTTAGACTCCTGGTCCTCCGTCCGGCACAAGGCCAGGACCGACTGCCAGAAGTCCTCCTTTTTTGTGGTCATCAGCGACTCTAGACTCGACGAGTACGGGGCACTTTAAGGATCACTCGCATCATGGCATAGAGCGCACCGACAGTCAATTCTGGTTTGTGCAGGCGCGGCCATGCATGAAGTGGAGGAACAGACTCTGAGGAACGCAGCTGCGGTACTCCCTGGTCTGTGCTGTGGGGCGTCGGGGATTGCTCAAAGGGGGGAAGGGCAGGCGCTGGTAATTTTGAAAGGGGTTAATAATACCTACTGTGTGGGTCCTGGGAACAGCTGAAAGGGGGAAATAAATAAGTGTGAAGAGGGGACTTAAAGGGGTTAAATACTGTGAATGAGGGACTGCTGAAAAGGGTCTATGTGAAGGCCCTTCACAGTATTTATTAACCCCTTTCAGCAGTTCCCCATTCACAGTATTTATTAAGCCCTCAGGGGACTGCTGAAAAGGGTTAATAAATACTGTGAATAGGGTACTGCTGAAAGGAGTTACCGTTAATAACTACTACTGTCCCTCCAGGACACCCATGACCCCTCCACAAGTTCTTACCTCTCCTCCACCCGGTTCCCGGCAGTCGATGGGGGCGTGGCTTAGCGGAGGCGGGCGTGGTTTGTAAGTTCTAGGGGCGTGGCCGGCGAGGTCCGTGAAGCCAGTGGCCACCCTAGTCTCTATGTGTGCCTGGCTGCGCTGCTCCTGCTGCCTGATACACTGGCCAATCAGCAGCAGCAGGATCCTTGCCTGGGAGGGAGATGCAGGCCGAACAATGGGTGGGGTTGGAGCCGGAGGGAGAAGTTCAAGAACGCCGCCTGAAACTATGAATAAACTGTCACTGTCTTGTGCAGAGTAGGGGGCGGAGCCTTCCATGCACTCCGGGCCCCCCTGTGCTGCGGGCCCCATAGCAACGGCGTGGTCTGCCTATATTGGCAGTACGCCACTGGCCCCAGCTCGTTGATATTTAGGGCCCTAATAAATGAGTCAAATTCGTCCGAACTTCCATTCCAGATGATGAAAACATCATCTATATACCTGGTCCAGAAGACGATCTTGTCACCCCCACCAAGTTTGTTTGTCAGGGAAGACCACTTGATCTTCCCACCAGCCCAGGAGGAGATTTGCATAAGTCGGGGCACATGGGCTTCCCATAGCGGTCCCCCTGAGATGGTGGAAGAATTGCCCATCAAAGAGAAAGAAATTGTGTGTGAGCACAAACTCGAGGAGGGTCACCACAAAAGTATTATGTAACTTGTGACAAACTGCCCTGGTTTTCATAAATGCTCTTGTGGCCATAAGGCCCTTATCATGGGGAATCGAGCTGTAAAGTGACTCCACATCAACGCTACCAAGAGACCACAATGGTTCGATATTCAGCGCTTCAATTTTGCGCAAAAAGTCCATTGTGTCTCTTGTGTAGGACGGAAGGTGGATACAAAACCTTTTAGGACACTATCTATGTATATCCCACTATTCTGAATGATGGAACCTACCCCTGACACGATTGGGTGACCCCTAAGGGGGGACGCCCCCTTGTGGATTTTCGGTAACCCGTAGAACGTTGCTGTCTGGGTTTAGTGGGAAGTAGAAAGCGGTACTCAGCATCACTAATCACATTGCTCAACAAACCGTCCTTGAGTATAGATGTGAGGTCTCCCAGAAAGATCTCAGTAGGGTCGGAGGGCAGCACACGATAGCAGTTCTTATCGTTCAGCAGTTGTTTGCACATATGTTTATATTGCAAGTGCCTCATCACCACAAGGTTTCCTCCCTTATCTGCCGGTTTCACTATAATTGAGGCATCCCTCTTGAGATTACGGAGTGCCTCTGTCTCATCACCGGACAGATTGTGGAAATATGGTTTCTTAGGGGGCAGTTTATTAATCTCCTCGGTGACCATCTGTAAGAATATCTCGATGTGGTCATAATTCATAGGTGGAGGTAATTTCCTGCTCTTCGGACGAAGGTCAGTGACTGGGCCCTGGCCCGGTATATGTGAACCTTCCTCATGGAGGTCACATAATACTCTAAAATCAACAAACTCGCTCTCCTGCAAGCCCAACTGTTCACAAGTCTTCCGGTTATTATTATTTTCTCCACTTTCCCTTCTAACACAGCATGGCTCTTATTCCCTTTATTGTCTTTTTCAAATATACAGTGATACCTCGGTTCACGAACTTAATTCGTGAACTGACTCTGGTCGCGAACCGAATTGGTTGCGAACCGAGGCACATTTTCCCATAGGGTTCAATGTAAATCCGGTTAATCCGTGCTGACCTTTTTTTGGGGGTTTTTGAAGCACAAAAATATGAAACAAATTACAATACACATTAGTACAGTATAGTAATGTATAAAGAGAGGACACTAACCTTGCTTCAGATGATTTCTGGCATGGAGGAAGGCAGGTGAGAGGCAGTTATTGTTTGGAGGGAGAGTCCCCCTCCATAAGGACATCAGGGGGAACTGTACAATACAGTAAGTACAGTACTGTAGTACAGTACAGTACTGTATGTGCTAAAAAGCACACCAAAAATCAAAAAATCACTTAAAATGTTTGCAGAGTACTCACAGTACTTCTTTCTGTGTCTCTTCTTCTCTCCACGGTCTTCCTACAGGAAGTCACGACCATGTGACAGCCTGGAAAATGCATTAAAATGGCCGCGGCTCCTGTTCGTGAACCGAGGCGGAGTTCGTGAACCGGAGCATATTTTTATGAACTTTTCTGTTCGAGTTTTCCATAATTCACAAGTTGGCATTTTCCCCAATTAACATTCATGCCTGCTACACTACAAAAAATCTTTAAGTGCAGGTTCACCCTATTTAAATCCGCTTGTGATTGGCATGCAAAAACGATATCGTCCATATACCCGAAGGATTTAACTCTTCTCTCTATACCTCCGGGTAAAAAAAACACCATCCAAACATTTGTCCTTCTGTATGGACTTTAAAAGTGGTTCCACTGCACAAATAAAAAGGATTGGGGAGAGAGGGCATCCCTGCCTAACGCCAGACTTAATATCAACCGCTGGACTAATTTTACCATTGATTAAAACATGACTAAAAACCCCATTGTACATACCTTTAATCACGTTCACTATTTTCATAGGGATCCCCATCTTCTCCAACACACTAAATAAAAACCTATGCGCCACTTTATCATAAGCTTTCTCAAAGTCTGTAGTTTCAATAAATAAGGGAATATTATTAAAACTAGCATAATAAATAATGTCACGCAATAAAATCAAGTTATCAGAGATCCTTCTTCCAGGGACTGCACAAACCTGGTACTCCCCTACCATATGACCGATCACCTCACTAAGTCGACTAGCAATAATTTTAGCAATAAGTTTATAATCACAATTTAGTAGTGTAATAGGATGCCAATTCTTAATCTCTTTTTCATCACCTTTTTTATGTATTAGGGTAACAATCCCTTTTTTCATAGAGGAAGAAATAAAACCATTATTAAAAACAAACTGCACCACACGACTCACCTCTTTCCCGATTATATCCCAATAAAAACAATAAAATTCTGCAGGGAGGCCATCACTTCCAGGAGTCTTCCCCTTTGCCATCCTCTGCACAGCGTTTCTAACCTCCTCCTCATTAACATCTTCTGTCAACAATTCTTTTCCTTCTTTTGGAATATCATCGGATAACACATTGCAATATTCCCGAATTTCTCTATCAGTTGCTTTACTCTCATTACTAAAAAGTGTCTCATAAAACCCACAAATATTTGCAATCATCTCATCGCCAAACACTTCTCCTTCATTAGATAAAACAGACTTAAAAACACCTTTAGCTTTAAAACTCTTTTTAAAAAAATATCTAGAGCATTTTTCGTCTTCTTCTAGATGCTGTACTTTTGATTTATATACAATATTTTTACCCCTGTCCACCAATTCTTTTCTCCTCTCCTCTTTTATCTCATTGATCTCTCTGTCCACCTCCAACCCACAATTCCTCAGCTTATACAGTGCTTCAAGTCTATAGATGAACAATTCCTCCTTCCTCCTTTTTTCTTGCGCCCTTTTCACACAAACACGTTTAAAATATACAGCAATCCTAACCTTGGTCCAGTCCCACCAATCCAAAATACAGGTAAAACTTTTTTGTTGTCTGACACAAGATAAAAACATTTCCCTAAAACCATTTTTAACTTCCATATCTTGTAACATACTTATATTAAGTTTCCAGTACCCTCTACCAAATACCACAGAATCCTTAATGCATATTTCAGCATGAACGACTTTATGATCTGATAAACTGGTCATCATATGGTCACATTTTATCACTTCCATCCCATCAGAAACTGAAATATAATCAATCCTAGACTTGGATCGACCACTGTCTGCAATATACGTATATCTCTCATCTCCAGTGACCATCAGTCAGCGTCCCTGAAATGCAAATCTTGCACCATTTCATTTAGCAGTTTAGAAGTCCCATCCGTTTTAGCTTCTGCGGTACTCTGTCTATCTTGTGCATCTCTAATACAATTAAAATCACCTAAAATAATAGTAAAATCTCTGCCAGGCATAAAAAGTTTAAGAGTTTCTAAAAATGACACACGTTCTCGTTTCTCAGCAGGTGCATAAACACTAAAAACTTTAAAACGCTGTCCTAAAAACTCCAAACACAAAAGAATACACCCCCCTGGCACCACCACTTTAAATTCTAAAACATTTATACTATTATTTTTAAGCAATATCCCAACACCTTCATTTTTATTACCTGTACAGGGTGACCAGAAAGACTTACCACAAACCCATTCCGATTCGTGAGGTGCAGATCTGATTCGTGAGGTGCACACTCTTGTAAGCAGATTATATCAGCTTTCACAGCTACTAAAACATCAAAAACAGCGGCCCTCCTAGTACTAGAGTCAATTCCACTAACGTTCAGGCTAGCAACCACCAAACTCATGAGTAATAAGTTAAAAATACTCACAGCCACTATAACTATTTTAAGTAGAGTTGAGCCGAACTTCCCGGAAATGTTCGGGTTCGGGATCCGAACCCGATCCGAACTTCGTCCCGAACCCGAACCCCATTGAAGTCAATGGGGACCCTAACTTTTCGGCACTAAAAAGGCTGTAAAACAGCCCAGGAAAGGGCTAGAGGGCTGCAAAAGGCAGCAACATGTAGGTAAATCCCCTGCAAACAAATGTGGATAGGAAAATGAATTAAAAAAAATAAATAAAAATTAACCAATATCAATTGGAGAGAGGTCCCATGGCAGAGAATCAGGCTTCACGTCAGCCACCACTGCAACAGTCCATTGTCAGATATTTAGGCCCAGCACCCAGGCAGAGGAGAGAGGTCCCGTAACAAAGAATCTGTCTTCATGTCAGCAGAGAATCAGTCTGCATGTCATAGCAGAGAATCAGGCTTCACGTCAGCCACCAGTGCAACAGTCCATTGTCATATATTTAGGCCCAGCACCCAGGCAGAAGAGAGAGGTCCCGTAACAGGGGATCTGGCTTCATGTCAGCAGAGAATCAGTCTGCATGTCATAGCAGAGAATCAGGCTTCACGTCAGCCACCAGTGCAACAGTCCATTGTCATATATTTAGGCCCAGCACCCAGGCAGAGGAGAGAGGTCCCGTAACAGAGGATCTGGCTTCATGTCAGCAGAGAATCAGTCTGCATGTCATAGCAGAGAATCATGCTTCACGTCAGCCACCACTGCAACAGTCCATTGGCATATATTTAGGCCCAGCACCCAGGCAGAGGAGAGAGGTCCCGTAACAGAGGATCTGGCTTCATGTCAGCAGAGAATCAGTCTGCATGTCATAGCAGAGAATCAGGCTTCACGTCAGCCACCACTGCAACAGTCCATTGGCATATATTTAGGCCCAGCACACAGGCAGAGGAGAGAGGTCCCGTAACAGAGAATCTGGCTTCATGTCAGCAGAGAATCAGTCTGCATGTCATAGCAGAGAATCAGGCTTCACGTCAGCCACCACTGCAACAGTCCATTGTCAGATATTTAGGCCCAGCACCCAGGCAGAGGAGAGAGGTCCCGTAACAGAGGATCTGGCTTCATGTCAGCAGAGAATCAGTCTGCATGTCATAGCAGAGAATCAGGCTTCCCGTCAGCCACCAGTGCAACAGTCCATTGTCATATATTTAGGCCCAGCACCCAGGCAAAGGAGAGAGGTCCCGTAACATAGAATCTGGCTTCATATCAGCAGAGAATTAGTCTGCATGTCATAGCAGAGAATCAGGCTTCACGTCACCCAACATTGGAACAGTCCATTGGCATATATTGAGGCCCCGGCACCCAGACAGAGGAGAGGTTCATTCAACTTTGGGTAGCCTCCCAATATAATGGTAAAATGAAAATAAAAATAGGATTGAATGAGGAAGTGCCCTGGAGTACAATAATATATGGTTAAGGGGAGGTAGTTAATGTCTAATCTGGACAAGGGACGGACAGGTCCTGTGGGATCCATGCCTGGTTCATTTTTATGAATGTCAGCTTGTCCACATTGGCTGAAGACAGGCGGCTGCGTTTGTCTGTAATGACGCCCCCTGCCGTGCTGAATACACGTTCAGACAAAACGCTGGCCGCCGGGCAGGCCAGCACCTCCAAGGCATAAAAGGCTAGCTCTAGCCACGTGGACAATTTAGAGACCCAGAAGTTGAATAGGGCCGAACCATCAGTCAGTACACGTACTGTTCCACCATGTTAGTGAAATGTTGCCTCCTGCTAACACGTTGCGTATAAGGTGGTGGTGCAGTTAGCTGTGGCGTGTTGACAAAATTTTTCCACATCTCTGCCATGCTAACCCTGCACTCAGAGGAGCTGGCCGTGACACAGCTGCCTTGGCGACCTCTTGCTCCTCCTCTGCCTTGGCCTTGGGCTACCACTTGTTTCCCTGTGACATTTGGGAATGCTCTCAGTAACGCGTCTACCAACGTGCGCTTGTACTCGCGCATCTTCCTATCACGCTCCAGTGCAGGAAGTAAGGTGGGCACATTGTCTTTGTAGCGTGGATCCAGCAGGGTGGCAACCCAGTTGTCTGCACACGTTAAAATGTGGGCAACTCTGCTGTCGTTGCGCAGGCACTGCAGCATGTAGTCGCTCATGTGTGCCAGGCTGCCCAGGGGTAAGGACAAGCTGTCCTCTGTGGGAGGCGTATCGTCATCGTCCTGCCTTTCCCCCCAGCCACGCACCAGTGATGGGCCCGAGCTGCGTTGGGTGCCACCCCGCTGTGACCATGCTTCATCCTCATCCTCCTCCACCTCCTCCTCATCCTCGTCCTCCTCTTCCTCTAGTAGTGGGCCCTGGCTGGCCACATTTGTACCTGGCCTCTGCTGTTGCAAAAAACCTCCCTCTGAGTCACTTCGAAGAGACTGGCCTGAAAGTGCTAAAAATGACCCCTCTTCCTCCTCAACCTCCTGGGCCACCTCCTCTTCCATCATCGCCCTAAGTGTTTTCTCAAGGAGACATAGAAGTGGTATTGGAACGCTGATAACGGCGTCATCGCCACTGGCCATGTTGGTGGAGTGCTCGAAACAGCGCAACAGGGCACACAGGTCTCACATGGAGGCCCAGTCATTGGTGGTGAAGTGGTGCTGTTCCGCAGTGCGACTGACCCGTGCGTGCTGCAGCTGGAACTCCACTATGGCCTGCTGCTGCTCGCACAGTCTGTCCAGCATGTGCAAGGTGGAGTTCCACCTGGTGGGCACGTCGCATATGAGGCGGTGAGCGGGAAGGCCGAAGTTACGCTGTAGCGCAGACAGGCGAGCAGCGGCAGGATGTGAACGCCGGAAGCGCGAACAGGCGGCCCGCACTTTATGCAGCAGCTCTGACATGTCGGGGTAATGGTGAATGAACTTCTGCACCACCAAATTCAGCACATGCGCCAGGCAAGGGATGTGCGTCAAACCGGCTAGTCCCAGAGCTGCAACGAGATTTCGCCCATTATCGCACACCACCAGGCCAGGCTTAAGGCTCACCGGCAGCAACCACTCGTCGGTCTGTTGTTCTATACCACGCCACAACTCCTGTGCGGTGTGGGGCCTGTCCCCCAAACATATGAGTTTCAGAATGGCCTGCTGACGTTTAACCCGGGCTGTGCTGAAGTTGGTGGTGAAGGTGCGTGGCTGACTGGATGAGCAGGTGGAAGAAGAGGAGGAGGAAGCCGAGAAGAAGGAGGTGGCAACAGGAGGCAAAGAATATTGCCCTGCGATCCTTGGCGGCGGAAGGACGTGCGCCAAACAGCTCTCTGCCTGGGGCCCAGCTGCCACTACATTTACCCAGTGTGCAGTTAGGGAGATATAGCGTCCCTGGCCGTGCTTACTGGTCCACGTATCTGTGGTTAGGTGGACATTGCCACAGATGGCGTTGCGCAGTGTACACTTGATTTTATCGGATACTTGGTTGTGCAGGGAAGGCACGGCTCTCTTGGAGAAGTAGTGGCGACTTGGAACAACATACTGTGGGACAGCAAGCGACATGAGCTGTTTGAAGCTGTCTGTGTCCACCAGCCTAAATGACAGCATTTCATAGGCCAGTAGTTTAGAAATGCTGGCATTAAGGGCCAGGGATCGAGGGTGGCTAGGTGGGAATTTACGCTTTCTCTCAAATGTTTGTGAGATGGAGAGCTGAACGCTGCCGTGTGACATGGTTGAGATGCTTGGTGACGGAGGTGGTGGTGGTGTTGGTGGTACATCCCCTGTTTGCTGGGCGGCAGGTGCCAACGTTCCTCCAGAGGCTGAGGAAGAGGCCGAGGCGGCAGCAGCAGAAGAGGCCGAGGCGGCAGCAGTAGAAGAGGCCGTGGCGGCAGCAGCAGAAGACGTAGCAGGGGGAGCCTGAGTGACTTCCTTGTTTTTAAGGTGTTTACTCCACTGCAGTTCATGCTTTGCATGCAGGTGCCTGGTCATGCAGGTTGTGCTAAGGTTCAGAACTTTAATGCCTCGCTTCAGGCTCTGATGGCACAGCGTGCAAACCACTCGGGTCTTGTCGTCAGCACATTGTTTGAAGAAGTGCCATGCCAGGGAACTCCTTGAAGCTGCCTTTGGGGTGCTCGGTCCCAGATGGTGGCGGTCAGTAGCAGGCGGAGTCTCTTGGCGGCGGGTGTTCTGCTTTTGCCCACTGCTCCCTCTTTTGCTACGCTGTTGGCTCGGTCTCACCACTGCCTCTTCCTCCGAACTGTGAAAGTCAGTGGCACGACCTTCATTCCATGTGGGGTCTAGGACCTCATCGTCCCCTGCATCGTCTTCCACCCAGTCTTGATCCCTGACCTCCTGTTCAGTCTGCACACTGCAGAAAGACGCAGCAGTTGGCACCTGTGTTTCGTCATCATCAGAGACTTGCTGAGGTGGTATTTCCATGTCCTCATCATCAGGAAACATAAGTGGTTGTGCGTCAGTGCATTCTATGTCTTCCACCGCTGGGGAAGGGCTAGGTGGATGCCCTTGGGAAACCCTGCCAGCAGAGTCTTCAAACAGCATAAGAGACTGCTGCATAACTTGAGGCTCAGACAGTTTCCCTGATATGCATGGGGGTGATGTGACAGACTGATGGGGTTGGTTTTCAGGCGCCATCTCTGCGCTTTCTGCAGAAGACTGGGTGGGAGATAATGTGAACGTGCTGGATCCACTGTCGGCCACCCATTTGACTAATGCCTGTACCTGCTCAGGCCTTACCATCCTTAGAACGGCATTGGGCCCCACCATATATCGCTGTAAATTCTGGCGGCTACTGGGACCTGAGGTAGTTGGTACACTAGGACGTGTGGATGTGGCAGAACGGCCACGTCCTCTCCCAGCACCAGAGGGTCCACTAACACCACCACGACCATGTCCACGTCCGCGTCCCTTTATAGATGTTTTCCTCATTGTTATCGTTCACCACAACAACACAAATATTATTTAGCCCAATGTATTGTATTCAAATTAAGCTGAATATAAATTTGAGGCCTAGTATTTAGGCGCTGGGTGACAGGTATAGGTTTACTGACAGAATTAGACTGGGATATGCACAGTAGCATGTGTGTGAAGTTATTGAGAATGACCCTATCAGCACCTTGATTCTGATATACCCTTTTAGGGATGTATTTAAAGTAGGCCTGATACAGCAGAAACCACTAAATTATGAAATTGCTAAATTGGGAATTGTATTTCAACCCAGAACAAAAACTGTGCTTTGATGGACACTAAATAACTTGCCCAGCCACAACAGTACAGCAGTAACGACAGATTTAGCTGGATATAAATTTGAGGCCTCGTATTTAGGCGCTGGGTGACAGGTATACGTTTACTGACAGAATTAGACTTGGAAATGCACAGTAGCGTGTGTGTGAAGTTATTCAGAATGACCCTATGTGCACCTTGAATCTGATATACCCTTTTAGGGATAGATTTCAAATAGCTCTGATACAGCAGAAACCACTAAATTAGGAAATTGCTAAATTGGGAATTGTATTTCAACCCAGAACAAAAAATTTGCTTTGACGGACACTAAATAACTTGACCAGCCACACCAGTAACAACAGATTTAGCTGGATATAAACTGGAGGCCTAGTATTTAGGCGCTGGGTGACAGGTATACGTTTACTGACAGAATTAGACTGGGATATGGCCAAAAAATAACCACACTATTGCTGGTTAAATGCACTTGGTGTGACAGCTTGACCAACCACACTACTGAGGGTTAAATGCACTTGGTGACAGGCGCAGCTTGCCCCTGATGTAGTATATGGCCAAAAAATAAACAGACTATTGCTGGTTAAATGCACTTGGTGACAGGCTCAGCTTGCCCCTGATGTAGTATATGGCCAAAAAATAAACAGACTATTGCTGGTTAAATGCACTTGGTGTGACAGATTTAGCCAAAAAACAACCACACCATTAAGGGTTAAATGCACTTGGTCGCAGCTTGTGCTGGCGCACCACAAGACACAAAATGGCCGCCGATCACCCCAGAAAAAAGTGACTGACAAACGGACTGGGCAGCCTAAAAACAGTGAGCAATTGAGTATCAGCAGCTCAATGATCCACAGCTGCAGATCGATCAATTAATCAAGTCCTTTGGAGGAGTTAATCTGCCTAATCTCGCCCTACTGTCGCAGCCGCAATCTCTCCCTACGCTGATCAGAGCAGAGTGACGGGCGGCGCTATGTGACTCCAGCTTAAATAGAGGCTGGGTCACATGGTGCCTTGGCCAATCACAGCCATGCCAATAGTAGGCATGGCTGTAATGGCCTCTTGGGGCAAGTAGTATGACGCTTGTTGATTGGCTGCCTTGCAGCCTTTCAAAAAGCGCCAAGAAAGCGACGAACACCGAACCCGAACCCGGACTTTTACGAAAATGTCCGGGTTCGGGTCCGTGTCACGGACACCCCAAAATTCGGTACGAACCCGAACTATACAGTTCGGGTTCGCTCATTCCTAATTTTAAGGAAACCTGACTCAACACCCTTCTTTCTATCATGTGACCAACATCAGGCGATCCTAGGTTGGAATCCCTGTCAGGATCACTCTGATTACCCAACCAGTTCCCTTTTTCACCTTTTTTATAACGTTTAGTATTAGAACCAGCATAATCCTCCTCATCAATTTCAAGGTCTTCCTCACTATAACATCTCTGTCCCTGAGTTATAGGGGCATCAAAATCACGCTCTTCCTGGCACTCCATTTCTTCCCCTTCACCAACCACATGATCCGGACACTCCTCCACCTTACTTGCCTGACTGCTAGAGATCTCTCCCATCAAATCCTTGATAGCAGCTTCAGCCTCCTGGGACCTTGACTTCTTTTTCCCAGCTCCCTTTAGCCCCGCCCCTTTATTTGCATCTGTTTTTCCCGCCAAACCATCTTTTCCCTCCAAAACAGTTTTTCCCTCCAAAACAGTTTTTCACTCCACATTCTCACAAACAATCTCCTCAATTTTCTCCTCTGTATCCACACTACTGTCATGTCCACCACCACCACTTCCACCAGCAATCACACTTTCCATACTTACAGTGTTTTGCACAATTACACTTGTTCCCCCTTTCACTTTGTCAGCATATGTTCCATCTTTTTTACTCTGCCCAAATCTCCCTCTTTTTTCCTCCACAATCTGCGCATGAGACTGCCTTGTACTAAAATACATGCATTTCCTTGCCAAATGATCACCACTTCCACAGACATCACAGTATTTTTTTCCTGACACTCTTTCACACTATGACCAGACTTTCCACAATTTCTACAGACCTCCCCTTTCTCAGGACACTCTTCCTGCAAATGACCATAGGTAAAACAATGTCTGCAGTATTTCAACTGGCCTTGATAGAATCAAAAGCCCCTCTCTCCACCAATCGACAAAACTGCAGGGACAGCACAATTTTTCTTAAACTTGACAAAAAAATCTCCTTTTACCATTCAAATAGCCATGTTTGTTAGTAAGCCTCCGGTTAAAGTTCACTTCATCACAATATCTCCTTAGAAAAACACTCACAGTATGGTCATCCACTTTAGGGTTGTACATATGCACAATAATAGCCTGTTTTACCAGTTGAAATGATGGCGTAATCTTCACATGATCCAAAAAAGCCGACCTCTTCTCCTCCTTCATCTTTATCAAATCCATGTACAGGTCCTTCTAAAAAAATTAGCATATTGTGATAAAGTTCATTATTTTCTGTAATGTACTGATAAACATTAGACTTTCATATATTTTAGATTCATTACACACAACTGAAGTAGTTCAAGCCTTTTATTGTTTTAATATTGATGATTTTGGCATACAGCTCATGAAAACCCCAAATTCCTATCTCAAAAAATTACCATATCATGAAAAGGTTCTCTAAACGAGCTATTAACCTAATCATCTGAATCAACTAATTAACTCTAAACACCTGCAAAAGATTCCTAAGGCTTTTAAAAACTCCCAGCCTGGTTCATTACTCAAAACCACAATCATGGGTAAGACTGCCGACCTGACTGCCATCATTGACACCCTCAAGCAAGAGGGTAAGACACAGAAAGAAATTTCTGAACGAATAGGCTGTTCCCAGAGTGCTGTATCAAGGCACCTCAGTGGGAAGTCTGTGGGAAGGAAAAAGTGTGGCAGAAAACGCTGCACAACGAGAAGAGGTGACCGGACCCTGAGGAAGATTGTGGAGAAGGACCGATTCCAGACCTTGGGGGACCTGCGGAAGCAGTGGACTGAGTCTGGAGTAGAAACATCCAGAGCCACCGTGTACAGGCGTGTGCAGGAAATGGGCTACAGGTGCCGCATTCCCCAGGTCAAGCTACTTTTGAACCAGAAACAGCGGCAGAAGCGCCTGACCTGGGCTACAGAGAAGCAGCACTGGACTGTTGCTCAGTGGTCCAAAGTACTTTTTTCGGATGAAAGCAAATTTTGCATGTCATTCGGAAATCAAGGTGACAGAGTCTGGATGAAGACTGGGGAGAGGGAAATGCCAAAATGCCTGAAGTCCAGTGTCAAGTACCCACAGTCAGTGATGGTCTGGGGTGCCATGTCAGCTGCTGGTGTTGGTCCACTGTGTTTTATCAAGGGCAGGGTCAATCTAGTTAGCTATCAGTAGATTTTGGAGCACTTCATGCTTCCATCTGCTGAAAAGCTTTATGGAGATGAAGATTTCATTTTTCAGCACGACCTGGCACCTGCTCACAGTGCCAAAACCACTGGTAAATGGTTTACTGACCATGGTATTACTGTGCTCAATTGGCCTGCCAACTCTCCTGACCTGAACCCCATAGAGAATCTGTGGGATATTGGGAAGAGAAAGTTGAGAGACGCAAGACCCACCACTCTGGATGAGCTTAAGGCCGCTATCGAAGCATCCTGGGCCTCCATAACACCTCAGCAGTGCCACAGGCTGATTGCCTCCATGCCACGCCGCATTGAAGCAGTCATTTCTGCAAAAGGATTCCCGAAAAAGGATTCCCGACCAAGTATTGAGTGCATAACTGAACATAATTATTTGAAGGTTGACTTTTCTGTATTAAAAACACTTGTATTTTATTGGTCGGATGAAATATGCTAATTTTTTTAGATATCATCAATTTTAAAACAATAAAAGTCTTGAACTACTACAGTTGTGTATAATGAATCTAAAATATATGAAAGTCTAATGTTTATCAGTACATTACAGAAAATAATTAACTTTATCACAATATGCTAATTTTTTTTGAAGGACCTGTAGATCCTTTGGCATAAACCCTCAGAAGAGACAGTCAAATCATAAATGCCCTGTTTAGGAAAATCTTTCAGTGCAAGCACATCTGTTACCTTAAGGTAGGAAAGTTTCTTCAGAACCTCTCCCACGATCTTGTCCAGTCCGATGTTCAAACGGTATCCATCCTCGACCTCAAGTCGAACGGTGTCCTCGAGTCCACGAGACATAATTTTTTAAATTTTTAAATTGGCAGGCTCCCAAAAAAGTTTGCCTACAGATCGCACTCGATCATACCCCAGGGCCCCCTGCAAGGAGGACCCTGATATACTCCTTCCAACCAGAACCAACCGCAGCACACAAGATTTTTTTTATAACCATATCAGTTCAATCAAGAGCAACCACATAGTTTTCTTGAATAATCAAGATCGCCCATAAGTTGCAGTCAGTTTACATATCTTTTTATTTTTTATTTTGAATATTGTGAGAAAGAAAACCTTATCTATCTAATTAAATGCCTCCACTTCCATACGCCCTCCGCATCCATGCTTGAGTTCTTCTTCTTATCCCATACATAAATCACATAGAGTCTAGACAACATTAGCTTAATACATTCAGATTCAAGCATTGTCTTTCTTTTAAACACAAGCAAATTTCTTACATCCCATAGACTTTCTCTCATACAAATCATAATAAACCATAACAACCTTTTATTCATTTTCCCACTTGCTCCCATTCCAAACAGGGTCACTTTCCAAGATACACTGGCCACACCCGTCAGTTCCTTGACAAAATTCCCAATTTTACCCCAAGCCGTTTTTGCATACTTACACTGCCATACTAAATGTATTACCGACTCACATTCGCCACATCCTTCCCTTGGGCATTTTTCAGATCTAATTAAATCTCTCTTTTTTTGAAAATTTCTCACTGGCAAAATATTCTGGCAACTCATCCAAATTATGTCCTTTTGTCTATTCGACATTCCAGCAGTTAACATTTTTTTCCATACTCCCTCTGCCTCATTTGATCTTAATCCAACAATATCACATGCCATCTCTTTCTCACGTACTTTCTTCATAACCTTCTTTTTATCCTTGAAATCAAACATCCTTATTACCCATAGGTCATATTTTCTAATAAATTTCTCAATAGCCACATACCAAATTGGACTCTTAAAGGAAACTGGCACCCTTGCATCTCGTTCAGCCATATATTTAAACATACATGCAGACTTATTATTTTTCCCAAATAATACTACAAGCATTTTAATATAATTAACAAAAAAGACAATTTCAAACTTTGGGAGATCTAATCCAGCATTCAAAAGGGTCTTATGAACCCATTCACGCTTCAATTTATCCATCCGGCTGCCCCACAGAAACGTAAAACACTATTTCTCTACTTTCATAAATACTGGTAGTATAATTGGCAACACAACTGTTTTTATAATTAGAACTTTACCACTCAACGTAAGATCTGTCATACGCCAAAAATTCATTTATTTCTGAATCCTCTTTTCACAATCATTCCAACTCTCCATTCCTTTCAGGTCCTCATTAAACCAAATACCAAGCACTTTTATCACATCTTCCACATTACTAACAGACTCTAACTTAATATTTTTATCCCCAAAACACTTAAAATTACATTTACCCCAATTAACCCTAAAGGCTGACGCACCACAAAAGAAATCTAACAACAATTTTCCTCTCCTTACCTCAGCTATATTCTCACTTAAAATAACAATATCATCCATGTACCCCAAAACCTTTACACACTTACCCATAGATCCTGGCACCAACAATCCTTTTATAAACGTATCCTTTCGCACTAAACACATCAGAACCTCAATCACACTTAAGCACAGGCGACATTGGACAACCTTGTCTCACACCAGAACAAATATTAACTAACCAAAAACCTACTTGACACATTCTCATACAAACACTTAACACATTGAATAAAGGCTGCAGGCATTCCCATTCTCTCTAATACTGCAAACATAAACTCATGAGCCACCCTATCGAAAGCTTTTTCAAAATCAATAGAAAACAGCATACATTTTTGTTTCCTAATCAGGCAATCCCCTATCATATCTCTTAACAGTAAAAGATTGTCATTCATGCTCCTTCCAGGCACTGCACATACTTGATCTTCCTCAACCACACTTCCAATTACCTCACGCATTCTATTTGCAAGTAATTTACTGAACAACTTGTAGTCCGTATTTAATAAGGAGATTGGCCTCCAGTTCTCCAATCTATTTTTCTCTCCTTTTTTATAAATCAGGACCACAATCCCCCCTTTCATAGACTGACACATCCTACCATTCTTCCTCATGTATTCACATAGCTCTACCAAGTCTTCACCTAAAACCTCCCAAGTTTTAACATATAATTCTACTGGGATACCATCACTCCCGAGAGTTTTATTCCTCTTTGCTCCCATCACAACCTTCTTCACCTCTTCACTTGAAAATTCTTCACACATAGATTGACATTCACCTTCACTCAATTTTGCTTCCAAACCGTTTAACACATCCATCCCCAAACTTTTATCCACCCATTTATTTTCATACAGTTCTGACTAAAAGGATTCAACCACTCTCAACACATCTTTCCTATTGACAGACTCTCCTACATTATTAATTAAGGTATTCATATCCTCTTTTTTCCCACAGGTTTTTAAAAAAAAGAATATCGTACACTTCTCATCTTTATCTAATATCTCCACTTTTGACCTATATATGATTTCTTTACCCTTTTTTCTCAATTATCTCTTACCTTTATTTTATTACTTCATCCAGTGCATCCTTTACATCCACTCCTAAACCATGTAACTTCCCCAATCTCAGATTCAAATTCTTATATTCATTCCTACGCTTTCTTGCCTTTTTATAACCCCACTTCTTAAAGAAAGATCTAAACATAACTTTCATCCAATCCCACCACTCTAAGATAAACTTAAATTCCTTTTTACTCCTTTTCCACCCCTCATACTTAGATTTGAAAGCATTCAAAACACATTCATCCTCCAACAAACTTACATTCAGTTTCCAAAACCCACGACCATATAAACACTTTCCTTCTCCTTCCACACAACAAGTCAAACACGCATGGTCAGAGAAAAATACATCTTCTTGTGCAAAATTCCTACAGGTTAACTTATTAGAGGTAAAAGTAATATCTATCCTAGATGTAATATCACCCCTATCTGATTTAAAGGTTGGAGGTAATGGTTTACCCCCCACCTCAGCAGCGTCCATTAAAGAGAGGTCTGACACTAATTACCTTAACTTCTTTCCTGTAACATCCATTTTATCTCCTTCAATGCTACAGTTGAAATCTCCAAGCAAAACAATAGGCATTCTTCCGACCAAAAAAACACTCAGTCTTTCTAATAAATCCATTCGCTCCTCCTTTCCAGTCGCACAATAAACATTCACAACTTTAATCTTCCAGTTTCTGTATTTAACCACAGCCATCACACACCTTCCTGGCTCTATCACTGTGTATTCCTCAAAACTAAAATTTCTATTCCCTAACAGTATTCCTACACCATTATTCCTGTTTGCACACGAGCCAGACCAAATAGACTCTCCAGCAGGCCAGTCTAGTCTGCTCAAAGATTCGGAAATTCCACATTCTTTAAGTGAAATAATATCCGCTTTTTGTTTTTGTAAAAAATCATAAATAGTCATACGCCTTGGCTTAAATTTCAAAAGTCTCACGTTTAGGGATAAGACATTAAGTGTAACTTCGGCAGCCATATTTTAACTTTATCCCTGGTGTAATTTCCTATACCCCATATTTTCTTCAGCCGACTCCTCCTGGGGGTGGGAAGCCGGAGAAATAATCCCTGCTTTCTCCTACATCTAAAAAAGATGCATTGTCAGGAATCACAGACTCTGGGTATGATTCCCTAACAGGGCTCACCCCATCCATACTTAAAGGTGAAACTGCTATTCGGGGTCTTTTAGGTGCCTGATTCGTCATGTCTTCTGACGGCCATATTTGAGCTTTATTATAGTCCCCCTGTCCTCCACCCTCTGGGGGTGCAGATGCTTCACTCCAGTTTAAAACTGGTGTTCTAGAAAGGGAAGAAGAAACAGACATTTCTCCTTTACCCTCTCCTTCTCCCTGCAAGCCAGTCTGGGCACCTGAGAGCTGGGATATGAAATCCTCTACTTCTGCTTCTGGGATTTCTACTTCTGCTATCTGCATTGCTGATTCTTCCCTTTCCTCTGTCTCCTCCACCTCCCCTGCAGTTCCACCTCTTACCACATCTGCATATTGGCGTTCTTTCCCTATTCGGAGATTGCAGTTCTTAAACGCATGGCCTACTTCTCCACATACATTGCAAACAATCAGGTCAACACATCCCCCTGCCAGATGTCCGGTTTTGTTACATTTTGTGCATCTCAGGATAGGAACCATACAGGTTTCCCTTGTGTGACCGTATACCCTACATCTCCTACAGAAGCTAGTTATACCAGTAAAAAACAGTATGCCTGCATCCCTCCCGATAGTGAATTTCTGCGGAGGGTAGCGCATACCCCAGGGACCATTGGGGTCTGCAGCAAACCGAAAAAAAAATGTATACTTCCCTGTCCATAGGGATTCCGAATTTTTTATTTTATGTGAGAACTGCACAAAGTCACAGTAGTTCCTTAGAAAAGCTTCAATGTGCTCTAAACGTACATGCAGATTATACATCAACACCACAAGATGAACATCCTGATTATAAAGCAATACGAAAGTAAGTCCTTCCAGAGCAGGGTTATTTTCTTCATGTTTCAAAGACATATGGAAATTATGGCATGCACTTATAGAAGTTAAGTACAGCACGCCAAGCAGAAAAACTGATAAGGAGTGAATGGAGAGTAGTAAAAAAAAAAAAAAAAAAAAAAAAAAGAGTATGCATTGTTGATTGTGATGTCACGGCCCCATTGTTGAGTGTTCCGTCAGGGCCCTTGTGATGTCATCCACTGACCTGACCTTACTTGACCTCTGACCTGACAAGCCCCTTGTGACACGTGTAGTGTTCCGTCCATTGTCCAGACAGGGTAGGTCCAGCTGTTGCTGATGCATAGGAAGTGCTGGAGTACTTTTTAGCCTCCAAGTCATCCATCCAGTTTAAAAGATCCACAAGAAGGAGACACAGGCAAACAAACTTTACTTATTTACTAAAGCACTAGAAAAGCAAATTGGTTACATGAAGCAAACTTTCTACAAAAGGGTCAATTCCCAGGAACAACTCAGCACCCTGCACAGGTGTGCACAATAGGCCCAAATCAAACTCAAGGTGCAGGGAGTGGAGGTCCAAATACTTCATTCAGGTGATATTCAAACACTTCATTCAGGTGATAAGCCAATTAACCCATCAATTAAGCCATCAGTCTTAATTGGATTTGGGGTGTGAGGAGAGGTGACTGACTGACTGGCTGGCTGGGGTGCTTTGTGCTGGAACAAACCCACACACAGCTGATGCAATTAGGAGATTGACAGGCTAGATGCAGCAGGAATGCAGAAAGCAGAACACAGCACAGCACAGCCCTCACAGAGGAGAAGCTGAAGTGCAGACTCCTAAGGCAGGACACAGCAACTTTCCACTTGATTGCTTGGAAGGATGCTTGCAATCCATCTCTCAATTTCATCCTGTTTTTTTTTATACTGGATTAGAAAGGGTGCACCGGTCCTGGAGGCACTGCAATACCAGGTCAATGCGTGGAGTGGACAGAGCAAGCTCTTTTTCCATCTCCTTGTTCGAAAAATCCATTTATTATATGATCCCCAGACAGAGGACGTATCAGATATTAAACTGATAAGAACAGATTTTTTTTTTTTAAGTTGACTATCCCAAAGGGATATATTTTATTAAAATCAATCTTTACATAAGAAGCTCATAATAAATTAATAAAACAGTTTTACAGAAACATATAAATATTATATAATTGACCCCCATTCCCTTAAAAACCATTTGTGGCACATAAAAGGAGCATTTTTTTTGTCTATTACATTAGTAAAACTGGCAGTGACGGCTTAGATAAATTAAAAAGATCATTCCCCTGTGGAACATGCAAGGCATGTAAAAACATGATAAAAACCACAGAATTTACTGGCTTAAACCATAACAAAAGATATAAAATCAGAGATCATGTTCCTCAAAAGGAGTAATATACCATGCTAGGTGTCCCTGTGACACGATCTACATAGGTCTCACAACCAGAGAGTTAAGAATACGAATCAGGGAACACATACGTGATATAGAGAAAAGTAAAGAAGAAGAAGACCTGAATAACCTCAAAACAATACCCAGACATTTTAAATTATATCACCAGAGCAATGAAAAACTCCTAAGGTTCACAGGAATAGACCAGATCCACATGGGAATACGAGGAGGAGATCTTGGTAAAAAGTTGGCCCAAATTGAGAGTAAGTGGATCTTCAGATTGGGGACGATGGCACCCAAGGGACTGAATGAAACCCTGGGATTTAGTTCCTTCCTTTAACTGTAGGAGGTTTTAGATTAGTTTTTTTTTTAATTTAGAGATAGATATATAATATTTTAATACTGTCTTATGTTGATCTATGTAGAACCTACCTGGTTACCTTGGAGTGGACGATGGCTGACTTCATGTGTTCGTGATCGATTATTGGAACCTATAGACAAAGAAATACAAGATTGAAGAATAAAGAAGAAAAGGAAAAAAAGAAGATTTTGATATTCTAGAAATATATACATGCGTGTATGAGTTACTGATGGTATATACAAAATATATAAGTAAGTGGACAAAATGATGGAGTGGAAAGTATTTTAAGATTGATAATTCACACAATATATATGAACAGTAATTTTTATACCTATCAACTGTTATTAACTAGAATTTAGCACTTTGCACTATTATAATAGATTTATAGTATTCAATATATTTGCACTAATTGAATGATATACAGCGAGATAACAAGTAGATATTGTACTATTGGAGATACCTATAAATAATATATATTTGTTAGATATAAGTAAAATCACGGAATGTATATCATACAATAAGATTTATAAATATAGAAAATAAGATTTAGTCAGGAGAATTTGATATTGGAAATGCACATGACACTTTATATTTATGACAATTTGGTATAAATATGTATATATGGGTGACTAGATTTACTCGCCCATGGATACATTAGTATGACACAAGTAGTTTGCACTTTATTTTATGCACATGACACTTTTGTAGATAGATTTGGAATATGTATTTAGATATGGATTAGCGGATGTATGACTTTGGGGATACATTCTTGATGCACGTGTGTATGTGTGATGCATCTCTACATTGAACAATGTGGGAATGTATCGCGTATGCCACGCGGGCGTTGAAGTGATCTCCGGGCGAACTTATATCCAGTAATTCCATAAGGTACCAATTTTATGAACACAACACTTTTTAATTGATCCAGAATGATGGATACAGATATGGATAGGTGGATGTATCATAGATATATATGAGATGTGGTGTGCGATTTTCTTACATAGCTACATTTTTGATAGATATATATGCATATATGGGATTTAACTGGATGACTGCACATCTGAGAATTATATATATGTGTGGAAATTCTATCTTCACACTATGAGTAGTAAATATATTGCAGTCATTATGTATGCGTTCAAATTACCTTTATGTGGTTGTGTATCTGTGAATCGTATACCACATCTCATCATATGAAAGGAATATAGAAATGGAGATGGCATTGGGAAAATGCAGATACAGCAATATAATATGATAACATATGTAAACACACTATAATTAAGTGTAAATATAGTGAATATAGCAAAACAGAATTGATCTGAACCCTATAATATCTAGATATTCAGTGACAATATGGGTTATTATTTATGCCATCACCGCACTAGTAATATCATCACTATTCTCCATGACATCTTGAACCCACAACTAATACAAATACTATATTAAGAAACTCCAGACTAAATAACAACAAGAAACGCAATATATTTAAAGTAATCTCCAGCCACCTATACCTGTAGATAAAGAATATAGGGATTCCTTAGCGCATCGCAGATCGCAGATGGGAGGACTTGCGCCGTTCCGTCAGGCGTGGTCCTTGTGACGTCAGACGCATTCTGCCCTCACTCGGACCGCGCAGACGGAAGGGCGGAAGTCCCTGTAACATCCGCATCTGACGATCTTGCCACTGTAGGAAATATGTGTATGCGCCACTATAGGAAATAGACCACACGTAGCAGGAACACATGACCCCTATACAGCCAGCCATTGGCTACAAACCAAATAAAAAGACCTCCAAAGCCATTTAAAAAGTATATCCTCCTGAAGAAGCATCAAGCGAAACGTGCGTTGAGGATCACGCCAGCCAGAGAGAGCCCACTTTTATGTCACTGGATAGCGGGTGAGAGGGATTCAGATCGGTTTTGTGCTCACATGTTAGCATTTCATGTGATTTGATATGGTATCTACTAGGCACCCACCACTGGCTAAGTTTGATAACTATGCCCCTGTCGCAGTCATACCAGACACACTTATAGTGAGAGATCATTTATAACTAGAGACAGCCTGTATATATATATATGCTGACCTACACATACTATTTATTGACTCTCACACTGCAATTATTGAAGTATTGAAATATCTGTTATCTGTGACCACAGTGCTCTTTGTGGACTGTCCCTGGCAGGCACTCTGTATGGTCTCCACATTTATGTATTTTAGTCCGTTTTTACGTCTAAATAAAGATTACATTTTATTGGGTATCTATCAGTACCAGTTCTCTTTTGTTGATATATATATTAAGGAGGTACACCCTTGTTTACATACAAGACTGTGTCGATCCAGGTGAATAAATAATATTTATACATTTCTTCTAAAACCATTTTTAAAACATTTTCTTCAGAAATAAGATCTTTTTTAAAACATAAAATATTCCTTGCCATCCACAGAGCTGCTTTAACACAGTTGGTGATCTTCCATGTCATCGTCTTTTTAATCCTTGATGGGCATTCCAGACCTCCATAAAATACACCGTCCATTGTTAAAACCGTTAATCTGGAAATCTTCTTCATTAAGGGGAATATTTTAGTCCATATCTTCTGTGCAAAGTAAGAATACCAAAATAGGTGAAAAACGTCCTCCTCTTCTCTGCATGCTACCCTAGGACATTCTGCAGTGCTGGTCAATCCTCTTTGGTGCTGGAATGCCCGGCATGGAAGACACTCGTGTACGCAGCTCCAGGCCAGGTCTTTCTAAGAATTAAAAAGATCATTAATATTGACTTCCTTCCATATTTGCTTACATTTATTATCATTAAAACTTTTAATAGGAACCATTATCTTTTCATCTTAAATTTCTTTTATTTTTTTTTTACTATTTTTTAAATCTTCTACCCTTTTATTACTTAAATTAAAAGAGGTCGTTATTTTTTCTAAAATCTTATAAAAATTAGGCAGGTTAAAAGCATATAGGGAATTTAAAACTGTTTCTAACCATTTGTTTTTCCTCATAAAATAACTAGTACCATAACGTAAAAAATAAGACCAATAATTTACTTTAAAAAGGGTATTAAAACACAAACAGAAGTATTTAATTAAATGGAAGGCTTTTATATCAGGAAGGTCTTTACCGCCTTTAGGCTGGTTTCACACGGGCGTTGCGGAAAAATGTGCGGGTGCGTTGCGGAAACACCCGCGATTTTTCCGCGCGAGTGCAAAACATTGTCATGCGTTTTGCACTCGCGTGAGAAAAATCGCGCATGTTTGGTACCCAAACCCGAACTTCTTCAAAGAAGTTCGGGCTTGGGATTGATGTTCTGTAGATTCTATTATTTTCCCTTATAACATGGTTATAAGGGAAAATAATAGCATTCTGAATACAGAATGCTTAGTATAATAGCGCTGGAAGGGTTAAAAAAATAATAAAAACGTTAACTCACCTTATCCCCATGATCGTGTAGTTCCCGGTCGGTCTGTTCTTTAGCTGTGGGCTTGGGCTGAATGACCTTTGGTGATGTCAGATCACATGCTCCAATCACATGGTCCATCACCATGGTGATGGAGCATGTGATCTGACATCACCACAGGTCCTTTAGTCACAGCTAAAGAAGAGACCGACCGGGAACTAGGCGATCATGGGGATAAGGTGAGTTAACTTTTTTATTTTTTTTAACCCTCCCAGCACTATTATACTAAGCATTCTGTAGTCAGAATGCTATTATTTTCCCTTATAACCATGTTATAAGGGAAAATAATACAGTGAATAGACTGTCACCTAGAACCCATGCGTGGAAATCGCACCGCATCCGCACTTGCTTGCGGATGCTTGCGATTTTCACGCAACCCCATTCATTTCTATGGGACCTGCGTTACGTGAAAAACGCAGAATATAGAACATGCTGCGATTTTCACGCAACGCATAAGTGTTGCGTGAAAATCACCGCTCATGTGCACAGCCCCATAGAAATGAATGGGTCAGGATTCAGTGCGGGTGCAATGCGTTCAACTCACGCATCGCACCCGCACGGAAATCTCGCCCGTGTGAAAGGGGCCTTAGGCTGCGTTCACACGGGCGAGATTTCCGCGCGGGTGCAATGCAGTAGGTGAACGCATTGCACCTGCACTGAATCCTGACCCATTCATTTCAATGGGGCTGTGCACATGAGCGTTTTTTTTCATGCATCAGTTCTGCAATGCTTTAAAATCGCAGCATGTTCTATATTCTGCGTTTTTCACGCAGCCCTTGCTCCATAGAAGTGAATGGGGCTGCGTTAATAACGCATTGCATCTGCAAGCAAGTGCGGATGCAATGCGTTTTTCACTGATGGTTGCTAGGAGATGTTGTTTGTAAACCTTCAGTTTTTTATCACGCGCGTGAAAAACGCATCAAAACGCATTGCACCCGCGCGGAAAAAACTGAACAACTAAACACAATTGCAGCCAAAACTGACTGAACTTGCTTGCAAAATGGTGCGAGTTTAACTGAACGCACCCTGAACGCATCCGGACCAAATCTGTCACGCCCGTGTGAACTCAGCCTTATGCTTGAGAAGTACAACCAAGTCTCTCCGTAATTTATCCATCCTAGAGCCCCCAAAAAAATTAAAACAAGCTTTGTTAACTTTTTTTTAAAAGACCATTAGACTGAGGAAAAACCATACTTAAATAAATTAAAATAGGTAAAATAATCATTTTTATAATTAAAACCTTCCCTTCCATTGTTAAATTTCTCATATTCCACATAAATATCTTTTTGTTTATCTTTTCATTGGACTCACTGAAGGTGACGCCTAAAATTTTTACTGTTTCAGACTCAGGAATGTCAATGTTCCTTAAAATCATGTCTCCAATATTTAAAATACAACTTTTATTAAAATTGACTTTAAAACCGGGAAGGAGCAGCAGAAGTGTTAAACTTGTTTGGAGGCTTTTTGGATTGACAGGGTGTCCCTACAGATTACCACTAGGGATGAGCGAACTCGAACTGTATAGTTCGGGTTCGTACCGAATTTTGGGGTGTCCGTGACACGGACCCGAACCCGGACATTTTCGTAAAAGTCCGGGTTCGGGTTCGGTGTTCGTCGCTTTCTTCGCGCTTTTGTGACGCTTTCTTGGCGCTTTTTGAAAGGCTGCAAAGCAGCCAATCAACAAGCGTCATACTACTTGCCCCAAGAGGCCATCACAGCCATGCCTACTATTGGCATGGCTGTGATTGGCCAGAGCACCATGTGACCCAGCCTCTATTTAAGCTGGAGTCACATAGCGCCGCCCGTCACTCTGCTCTGATTAGCGTAGGGAGAGGTTGCGGCTGCGACAGTAGGGCGAGATTAGGCAGATTAACTCCTCCAAAGGACTTGATTAACTGATCGATCTGCAGCTGTGGATCATTGAGCTGCTGATCCTCAATTGCTCACTGTTTTTAGGCTGCACAGACCGTTTGTCAGTCTCATTTTTCTGGGGTGATCGGCGGCCATTTTGTGTCTTGTGGTGCGCCAGCACAAGCTGCGACCAAGTGCATTTAACCCTCAATGGTGTGGTTGTTTTTTGGCTAAAGCCTACATCAGGGTGAAGCTGTCACACCAAGTGCATTTAACCAGCAATAGTCTGTTCATTTTTTGGCCATATACAAAATCAGGGGCAAGCTGCGCCTGTCACCAAGTGCATTTAACCCTCAATGGTGTGGTTGTTTTTTGGCTAAAGCCTACATCAGGGTGAAGCTGTCACACCAAGTGCATTTAACCAGCAATAGTCTGTTCATTTTTTGGCCATATACAAAATCAGGGGCAAGCTGCGCCTGTCACCAAGTGCATTTAACCCTCAATGGTGTGGTTGTTTTTTGGCTAAAGCCTACATCAGGGTGAAGCTGTCACACCAAGTGCATTTAACCAGCAATAGTCTGTTCATTTTTTGGCCATATACAAAATCAGGGGCAAGCTGCGCCTGTCACCAAGTGCATTTAACCCTCAATGGTGTGGTTGTTTTTTGGCTAAAGCCTACATCAGGGTGAAGCTGTCACACCAAGTGCATTTAACCAGCAATAGTCTGTTCATTTTTTGGCCATATCCCAGTCTAATTCTGTCACTAAATCCATACCGGTCACCCAGCGCCTAAATACTAGGCCTCAAATTTATATCCAGCTAAATCTGTCCCTAGTGCTGTAGCTGGGCGAGTTATTTAGTGTCCGTTCAAGCACATTTCTTGTTCTGGGTTGAAATACAATTCCCAATTTAGCAATTTCATAATTTAGTGGTTCCTGCTATATCAGAGCTCTTTGAAATCTATCCCAAAAAGGGTATATAATATTGAAGGTGCACATAGGGTCATTCAGAGTAACTTCACACACACCCGCTACTGTGTATTTCCAAGTCTAATTCTGTCACTAAATCCATACCGGTGACCCAGCGCCTAAATACTAGGCCTCAAATTTAATTCCCTCTAAATCTCTCGTTACCCACCGCTGTACTGTTGTTGCTGGGCAAGATATTTAGTGTCCGTCAAAGCACATTTTTTGTTCTGGGTTGAAGTACAATTCCCAATTTAGCAATTTCATAATTTAGTGGTTTCTGCTATATCAGAGCTATTTGAAATCTATCCCAAAAAGGGTATATAATATTGAAGGTGCACATAGGGTCATTCAGAATAACTTCACACACACCCGCTACTGTGTATTTCCAAGTCTAATTCTGTCACTAAACCCATACCTGTCACCCAGCGCCTAAATACTAGGCCTCAAATTTAAATCCCTCTAAATCTCTCGTTACCGTTGTCCTGTTGTAGCTGGGAAAGTTATTTAGTGCCCGTCAAAGCACATTTTTTGTTCTGGGTTGAAGTACAATTCCCAATTTAGCAATTTCATAATTTAGTGGTTCCTGCTATATCAGAGCTATTTGAAATCTATCCCAAAAAGGGTATATAATATTGAAGGTGCACATAGGGTCATTCAGAATAACTTCACACACACCCGCTACTGTGTATTTCCAAGTCTAATTCTGTCACTAAATCCATACCGGTGACCCAGCGCCTAAATACTAGGCCTCAAATTTAATTCCCTCTAAATCTCTCGTTACCCACCGCTGTACTGTTGTTGCTGGGCAAGATATTTAGTGTCCGTCAAAGCACATTTTTTGTTCTGGGTTGAAGTACAATTCCCAATTTAGCAATTTCATAATTTAGTGGTTTCTGCTATATCAGAGCTATTTGAAATCTATCCCTAAAAGGGTATATAATATTGAAGGTGCACATAGGGTCATTCAGAATAACTTCACACACACCCGCTACTGTGTATTTCCAAGTCTAATTCTGTCACTAAACCCATACCTGTCACCCAGCGCCTAAATACTAGGCCTCAAATTTATATCCAGCTAAATCTGTCCCTAGTGCTGTAGCTGGGCGAGTTATTTAGTGTCCGTTCAAGCACATTTCTTGTTCTGGGTTGAAATACAATTCTCAATTTAGCAATTTCATAATTTAGTGGTTCCTGCTATATCAGAGCTATTTGAAATCTATCCCAAAAAGGGTATATAATATTGAAGGTGCACATAGGGTCATTCAGAATAACTTCACACACACGCTTCTGTGCATTTCCAAGTCTAATTCTGTCACTAAATCCATACCGGTGACCCAGCGCCTAAATACTAGGCCTCAAATTTAATTCCCTCTAAATCTCTCGTTACCCACCGCTGTACTGTTGTTGCTGGGCAAGATATTTAGTGTCCGTCAAAGCACATTTTTTGTTCTGGGTTGAAGTACAATTCCCAATTTAGCAATTTCATAATTTAGTGGTTTCTGCTATATCAGAGCTATTTGAAATCTATCCCTAAAAGGGTATATAATATTGAAGGTGCACATAGGGTCATTCAGAATAACTTCACACACACCCGCTACTGTGTATTTCCAAGTCTAATTCTGTCACTAAATCCATACCGGTGACCCAGCGCCTAAATACTAGGCCTCAAATTTAATTCCCTCTAAATCTCTCGTTACCCACCGGTGTACTGTTGTTGCTGGGCAAGATATTTAGTGTCCGTCAAAGCACATTTTTTGTTCTGGGTTGAAGTACAATTCCCAATTTAGCAATTTCATAATTTAGTGGTTTCTGCTATATCAGAGCTATTTGAAATCTATCCCTAAAAGGGTATATAATATTGAAGGTGCACATAGGGTCATTCAGAATAACTTCACACACACACGCTTCTGTGCATTTCCAAGTCTAATTCTGTCACTAAATCCATACCGGTCACCCAGCGCCTAAATACTAGGCCTCAAATTTATATCCCGCTGAATTTGAATACAATACATTGGGCCAAATAATATATTTGTTGTTGTGGTGAACCATAACAATGAGAAAAACATCTAGTAAGGGACGCGGACGTGGACATGGTCGTGGTGGTGTTAGTGGACCCTCTGGTGCTGGGAGAGGACGTGGCCGTTCTGCCACATCCACACGTCCTAGTGTACCAACTACCTCAGGTCCCAGTAGCCGCCAGAATTTACAGCGATATATGGTGGGGCCCAATGCCGTTCTAAGGATGGTAAGGCCTGAGCAGGTACAGGCATTAGTCAATTGGGTGGCCGACAGTGGATCCAGCACGTTCACATTATCTCCCACCCAGTCTTCTGCAGAAAGCGCACAGATGGCGCCTGAAAACCAACCCCATCAGTCTGTCACATCACCCCCATGCATACCAGGGAAACTGTCTCAGCCTCAAGTTATGCAGCAGTCTCTTATGCTGTTTGAAGACTCCGCTGGCAGGGTTTCCCAAGGGCATCCACCTAGCCCTTCCCCAGCGGTGAAAGACATAGAATGCACTGACGCACAACCACTTATGTTTCCTGATGATGAGGACATGGGAATACCACCTCAGCATGTCTCTGATGATGACGAAACACAGGTGCCAACTGCTGCGTCTTTCTGCAGTGTGCAGACTGAACAGGAGGTCAGGGATCAAGACTGGGTGGAAGACGATGCAGGGGACGATGAGGTCCTAGACCCCACATGGAATGAAGGTCGTGCCACTGACTTTCACAGTTCGGAGGAAGAGGCAGTGGTGAGACCGAGCCAACAGCGTAGCAAAAGAGGGAGCAGTGGGCAAAAGCAGAACACCCGCCGCCAAGAGACTCCGCCTGCTACTGACCGCCGCCATCTGGGACCGAGCACCCCAAAGGCAGCTTCAAGGAGTTCCCTGGCATGGCACTTCTTCAAACAATGTGCTGACGACAAGACCCGAGTGGTTTGCACGCTGTGCCATCAGAGCCTGAAGCGAGGCATTAACGTTCTGAACCTGAGCACAACCTGCATGACCAGGCACCTGCATGCAAAGCATGAACTGCAGTGGAGTAAACACCTTAAAACCAAGGAAGTCACTCAGGCTCCCCCTGCTACCTCTTCTGCTGCTGCCGCCTCGGCCTATTCTGCTGCTGCCGCCTCGGCCTCTTCCTCCGCCTCTGGAGGAACGTTGGCACCTGCCGCCCAGCAAACAGGGGATGTACCACCAACACCACCACCACCACCTCCGTCACCAAGCGTCTCAACCATGTCACACGCCAGCGTTCAGCTCTCCATCTCACAAACATTTGATAGAAAGCGTAAATTCCCACCTAGCCACCCTCGATCCCTGGCCCTGAATGCCAGCATTTCTAAACTACTGGCCTATGAAATGCTGTCATTTAGGCTGGTGGACACAGACAGCTTCAAACAGCTCATGTCGCTTGCTGTCCCACAGTATGTTGTTCCCAGCCGGCACTACTTCTCCAAGAGAGCCGTGCCTTCCCTGCACAACCAAGTATCCGATAAAATCAAGTGTGCACTGCGCAACGCCATCTGTAGCAAGGTCCACCTAACCACAGATACGTGGACCAGTAAGCACGGCCAGGGACGCTATATCTCCCTAACTGCACACTGGGTAAATGTAGTGGCAGCTGGGCCCCAGGCGGAGAGCTGTTTGGCGCACGTCCTTCCGCCGCCAAGGATCGCAGGGCAACATTCTTTGCCTCCTGTTGCCACCTCCTCCTTCTCGGCTTCCTCCTCCTCTTCTTCCACCTGCTCATCCAGTCAGCCACACACCTTCACCACCAACTTCAGCACAGCCCGGGGTAAACGTCAGCAGGCCATTCTGAAACTCATATGTTTGGGGGACAGGCCCCACACCGCACAGGAGTTGTGGCGGGGTATAGAACAACAGACCGACGAGTGGTTGCTGCCGGTGAGCCTCAAGCCCGGCCTGGTGGTGTGTGATAATGGGCGAAATCTCGTTGCAGCTCTGGGACTAGCCAATTTGACGCACATCCCTTGCTTGGCGCATGTGCTGAATTTGGTGGTGCAGAAGTTCATTCACAACTACCCCGACATGTCAGAGCTGCTGCATAAAGTGCGGGCCGTCTGTTCGCGCTTCCGGCGTTCACATCCTGCTGCTGCTCGCCTGTCTGCGCTACAGCGTAACTTCGGCCTTCCCGCTCACCGCCTCATATGCGACGTGCCCACCAGGTGGAACTCCACCTTGCACATGCTGGACAGACTGTGCGAGCAGCAGCAGGCCATAGTGGAGTTTCAGCTGCAGCACGCACGGGTCAGTCGCACTACAGAACAGCACCACTTCACCACCAATGACTGGGCCTCCATGCGAGACCTGTGTGCCCTGTTGCGCTGTTTCGAGTACTCCACCAACATGGCCAGTGGCGATGACACCGTTATCAGCGTTACAATACCACTTCTATGTCTCCTTGAGAAAACACTTAGGGCGATGATGGAAGAGGAGGTGGCCCAGGAGGAGGAGGAGGAGGAGGAGGAAGAGGGGTCATTTTTAGCACTTTCAGGCCAGTCTCTTCGAAGTGACTCAGAGGGAGGTTTTTGGCAACAGCAGAGGCCAGGTACAAATGTGGCCAGCCAGGGCCCACTACTGGAGGACGAGGAGGACGAGGATGAGGAGGAGGTGGAGGAGGATGAGGATGAAGCATGGTCACAGCGGGGTGGCACCCAACGCAGCTCGGGTCCATCACTGGTGCGTGGCTGGGGGGAAAGGCAGGACGATGACGATACGCCTCCCACAGAGGACAGCTTGTCCTTATCCCTGGGCAGCCTGGCACACATGAGCGACTACATGCTGCAGTGCCTGCGCAACGACAGCAGAGTTGCCCACATTTTAACCTGTGCGGACTACTGGGTTGCCACCCTGCTGGATCCACGCTACAAAGACAATGTGCCCACCTTACTTCCTGCACTGGAGCGTGATAGGAAGATGCGCGAGTACAAGCGCACGTTGGTAGACACGCTACTGAGAGCATTCCCAAATGTCACAGGGGAACAAGTGGAAGCCCAAGGCCAAGGCAGAGGAGGAGCAAGAGGTCGCCAAGGCAGCTGTGTCACGGCCAGCTCCTCTGAGGGCAGGGTTAGCATGGCAGAGATGTGGAAAACTTTTGTCAACACGCCACAGCTAACTGCACCACCACCTGATACGCAACGTGTTAGCAGGAGGCAACATTTCACTAACATGGTGGAACAGTACGTGTGCACACCCCTCCACGTACTGACTGATGGTTCGGCCCCATTCAACTTCTGGGTCTCTAAATTGTCCACGTGGCCAGAGCTAGCCTTTTATGCCTTGGAGGTGCTGGCCTGCCCGGCAGCCAGCGTTTTGTCTGAACGTGTATTCAGCACGGCAGGGGGCGTCATTACAGACAAACGCAGCCGCCTGTCTACAGCCAATGTGGACAAGCTGACGTTCATAAAAATGAACCAGGCATGGATCCCACAGGACCTGTCCGTCCCTTGTCCAGATTAGACATTAACTACCTCCCCATAACCATATATTATTGGACTCCAGGGCACTTCCTCATTCAATCCTATTTTTATTTTCATTTTACCATTATATTGCGAGGCTACCCAAAGTTGAATGAACCTCTCCTCTGCCTGTGTGCTAGGCCTAAATATATGCCAATGGACTGTTGCAGTGGTGGGTGACGTGAAGCCTCATTCTCTGCTATGACATGCAGACTGATTCTCTGCTGACATGAAGCCAGATCCTCTGTTACGGGAGCTCTCTCCTCTGCCTGGGTGCTGGGCCTAAATTTATGACAATTGACTGTTGCAGTGGTGGGTGACGTGAAGCCTGATTCTCTGCTATGATATGAAGACTGATTCTCTGCTGACATGAAGCCAGATTGTCTGTTACGGGACCTTTCTCCTCTGCCTGGGTTCTGGGCCTAAATTTATGAAAATTGACTGTTGCAGTGGTGGGTGACGTGAAGCCTGATTCTCTGCTATGATATGAAGACTGATTCTCTGCTGACATGAAGCCAGATTGTCTGTTACGGGACCTTTCTCCTCTGCCTGGGTTCTGGGCCTAAATTTATGAAAATTGACTCTTACAGTGGTGGGTGACGTGAAGCCTGATTCTCTGCTATGATATGAAGACTGATTCTCTGCTGACATGAAGCCAGATTCTCTGTTACGGGACCTCTCTCCTCTGCCTGGGTGCTGGGCCTAAATTTATGACAATGGACTGTTGCAGTGGTGGCTGACGTGAAGCCTGATTCTCTGCTATGACATGCAGACTGATTCTCTGCTGTCATGAAGCCAGATTGTCTGTTACGGGACCTCTCTGCTCTGCCTGTGTGCTAGGCCTAAATATATGCCAATGGACTGTTGCAGTGGTGGCTGACGTGAAGCCTCATTCTCTGCTATGACATGCAGACTAATTCTCTGCTGACATGAAGCCAGATTGTCTGTTACGGGACCTCTCTCCTCTGCCTGGGTGCTGGGCCTAAATTTATGACAATGGACTGTTGCAGTGGTGGCTGACGTGAAGCCTGATTCTCTGCTATGACATGCAGACTAATTCTCTGCTGACATGAAGCCAGATTGTCTGTTACGGGACCTCTCTCCTCTGCCTGGGTGCTGGGCCTAAATATATGCCAATGGACTGTTGCAGTGGTGGCTGACGTGAAGCCTCATTCTCTGCTATGACATGCAGACTAATTCTCTGCTGTCATGAAGCCAGATTGTCTGTTACGGGACCTCTCTGCTCTGCCTGTGTGCTAGGCCTAAATATATGCCAATGGACTGTTGCAGTGGTGGGTGACGTGAAGCCTCATTCTCTGCTATGACATGCAGACTGATTCTCTGCTGACATGAAGCCAGATTGTCTGTTACGGGACCTCTCTGCTCTGCCTGTGTGCTAGGCCTAAATATATGCCAATGGACTGTTGCAGTGGTGGGTGACGTGAAGCCTCATTCTCTGCTATGACATGCAGACTGATTCTCTGCTGACATGAAGCCAGATTGTCTGTTACGGGACCTCTCTGCTCTGCCTGTGTGCTAGGCCTAAATATATGCCAATGGACTGTTGCAGTGGTGGCTGACGTGAAGCCTCATTCTCTGCTATGACATGCAGACTGATTCTCTGCTGACATGAAGCCAGATCCTCTGTTACGGGAGCTCTCTCCTCTGCCTGGGTGCTGGGCCTAAATTTATGACAATTGACTGTTGCAGTGGTGGGTGACGTGAAGCCTGATTCTCTGCTATGATATGAAGACTGATTCTCTGCTGACATGAAGCCAGATTGTCTGTTACGGGACCTTTCTCCTCTGCCTGGGTTCTGGGCCTAAATTTATGAAAATTGACTCTTACAGTGGTGGGTGACGTGAAGCCTGATTCTCTGCTATGATATGAAGACTGATTCTCTGCTGACATGAAGCCAGATTCTCTGTTACGGGACCTCTCTCCTCTGCCTGGGTGCTGGGTAGTGTTGAGCGCGAATATTCGAAAAGCAAATTTTTTTCGCGAATATCGCAACTTCGCGATTTCGCGAATATTTCGAATATAGTGCTATATATTCGTAAAAACGAATATTCGTTTTTTGTTTCCCCCCCCCCCCACAAAATTACAGTACACATATAATTGATTGTTTCCCAAAGGTCCAACAGCTCAGATCTTACTCACATTGCCTAGAAAGTGATTGAGGCGCGAATCTTCGTAAGGCGATTTTATTAGCGCACATGCGAATATCGGCACGTCCCAGAACAGAGGCAAAGGGCTTTGCATTCATACATTAGTGAATTGAGTTGCGAATCTTCGTAAGGCGATTTTATTAGCGCACATGCGAATATCTACACTTGTCCCAGAACAGAGGCAAAGGGCTTTGCATTCATACATTAGTGATTGAATTGAGCTGCGAATCTTCGTAAGGCGATTTTATTAACGCAAATGCAAATATCTACACTTGTCCCCAGAACAGAGAGGCAAAGGCCTGTGCATTCATATAGTATAGCACCATATTCGCGAATACGTAGAACTTCGTAAAATTCGATTTACGAATATTCGTATTTTTTATTTTACTTTCCACCTTACAGATTACATTGATCTGTACTCTGTCAACTACTGTCATCACCCCCCACTGTATCTCGATTGATTCCCAAAAGTCTCACATTCCCTAGAAAGTGATTGAGGTGCGAATCTTCGTAAGGCGATTTTATTAGCGCACATGCGAATATCTACACTTGTCCCAGAACAGAGGCAAAGGGCATTGCATTCATACATTAGTGATTGAATTGAGTTGCGAATCTTCGTAAGGCGATTTCATTAGCGCACATGTGAATTTTGCATAGCATATGTATTATGCGATAATTCGAATTATCGCATATGCGAAATAATAACGAATTTGAATAATCGCGAATATTTTACGAATATTCTTTCGAATATTCACAAAATTTCGCGAATTCGAATATGGGACATGCCGCTCAACACTAGTGCTGGGCCTAAATTTATGACAATGGACTGTTGCAGTGGTGGGTGACGTGAAGCCTGATTCTCTGCTATGACATGCAGACTGATTCTCTGCTGACATGAAGCCAGATTGTCTGTTACGGGACCTCTCTCCTCTGCCTGGGTGCTGGGCCTAAATATATGCCAATGGACTGTTGCAGTGGTGGCTGACGTGAAGCCTCATTCTCTGCTATGACATGCAGACTAATTCTCTGCTGACATGAAGACAGATTCTCTGTTACGGGACCTCTCTCCTCTGCCTGGGTGCCGGGGCCTAAATATCTGAGAATGGACTGTTCCAGTGGTGGCTGACGTGAAGCCTCATTCTCTGCTATGACATGCAGACTAATTCTCTGCTGACATGAAGACAGATTCTCTGTTACGGGACCTCCCTCCTCTGCCTGGGTGCTGGGCCTAAATATATGCCAATGGACTGTTGCAGTGGTGGCTGACGTGAAGCCTCATTCTCTGCTATGACATGCAGACTAATTCTCTGCTGACATGAAGACAGATTCTCTGTTACGGGACCTCCCTCCTCTGCCTGGGTGCTGGGCCTAAATATATGCCAATGGACTGTTGCAGTGGTGGCTGACGTGAAGCCTCATTCTCTGCTATGACATGCAGACTGATTCTCTGCTGACATGAAGCCAGATTCTCTGTTACGGGACCTCTCTCCTCTGCCTGTGTGTGTGCTGGGCCTAAATATATGCCAATGGACTGTTGCAGTGGTGGCTGACGTGAAGCCTCATTCTCTGCTATGACATGCAGACTGATTCTCTGCTGACATGAAGCCAGATTCTCTGTTACGGGACCTCTCTCCTCTGCCTGTGTGTGTGCTGGGCCTAAATATATGCCAATGGACTGTTGCAGTGGTGGCTGACGTGAAGCCTCATTCTCTGCTATGACATGCAGACTAATTCTCTGCTGACATGAAGACAGATTCTCTGTTACGGGACCTCCCTCCTCTGCCTGGGTGCTGGGCCTAAATATATGCCAATGGACTGTTGCAGTGGTGGCTGACGTGAAGCCTCATTCTCTGCTATGACATGCAGACTGATTCTCTGCTGACATGAAGCCAGATTCTCTGTTACGGGACCTCTCTCCTCTGCCTGTGTGTGTGCTGGGCCTAAATATATGCCAATGGACTGTTGCAGTGGTGGCTGACGTGAAGCCTCATTCTCTGCTATGACATGCAGACTGATTCTCTGCTGACATGAAGCCAGATTCTCTGTTACGGGACCTCTCTCCTCTGCCTGTGTGTGTGCTGGGCCTAAATATATGCCAATGGACTGTTGCAGTGGTGGCTGACGTGAAGCCTCATTCTCTGCTATGACATGCAGACTAATTCTCTGCTGACATGAAGACAGATTCTCTGTTACGGGACCTCCCTCCTCTGCCTGGGTGCTGGGCCTAAATATATGCCAATGGACTGTTGCAGTGGTGGCTGACGTGAAGCCTCATTCTCTGCTATGACATGCAGACTAATTCTCTGCTGACATGAAGACAGATTCTCTGTTACGGGACCTCTCTCCTCTGCCTGGGTGCCGGGGCCTAAATATCTGAGAATGGACTGTTCCAGTGGTGGGTGACGGGAAGCCAGATTCTCTGCTATGGAACCTCTCTCCAATTGATATTGGTTAATTTTTATTTATTTAATTTTTATTTTAATTCATTTCCCTATCCACATTTGTTTGCAGGGGATTTACCTACATGTTGCTGCCTTTTGCAGCCCTCTAGCTCTTTCCTGGGCTGTTTTACAGCCTTTTTAGTGCCGAAAAGTTCGGGTCCCCATTGACTTCAATGGGGTTCGGGTTCGGGACGAAGTTCGGATCGGGTTCGGATCCCGAACCCGAACATTTCCGGGATGTTCGGCCGAACTTCTCGAACCCGAACATCCAGGTGTTCGCTCAACTCTAATTACCACCACATCATCCATGGACCCCACTACTTTGGCCTCTAGTCCCCCTCCGCCTGGCAGGGGGACACCACGTATCTGCTTGTCTTGTTTTATCTTAATTAAAAGAGGCTCTAGGGCGCAAATAAAAAGTAGTGGGGACAAGGGGCACCCTTGTTTCACTCCTGATTCTAAAACGACATCCTGAGTCTTAAAACCATTGATTAAAATCTTACTTGTACAATGGTCATAAAATGCTCTCAAAGATTGTATAAAACCTTCTGGTATACCCATTTTCTTTAAAACCTGAAAATGATAAAAGTGTGATACACGATCAAAGGCTTTTTCAAAGTCTAAAGATAAAATCGCCACGTTTCCCTTTCTCTCCTTGACATTATTAATAGCGTCTTTTAAAAGATTTAAATTATCACAAATACTTCTCCCGGGCACCCCGCAAACCTGGTTATGGTGCATTATTTTATGAATTATTTTTTTTCAGTCTATTTGCACATAGTTTTGCCATTATCTTATAGTCACAGCATAATAATGTTATAGGCCTCCAGTTTTTAATATCTGTTTTATCGCCCTTCTTGTAAAGTAGGGTTACTTCCCCTTTTTTCCAGGAGCTCTGAAGAGTCTTTTCCTTAAAAACTTCTGTAAAAAGATAAAACAAATCCTCTTTTCAAACGCCATAAAATGTAATATAAAATTCAATAGGTATACCATCCAGACCAGGAACTTTCTCCTTCTTAAAATTTTTTATAGTTTCTAAAACCTCTTGATCTGTTATATCCTGTAATAAAAATCCTTGAGAGTCATGATCTAAAACACTTTCAATCACCTTCAGTGAGTCTTTCATAAAATATTTATCTTTTTCTCATTAAAAAGCTCAGAATAAAACTCATGTGCCTTCTTTAAAATACCTTTTATATTTCTTTCTCCATCAAGCTCCGCAATCTGGGTAAGTTTTTTTTAAAAAGTACCTGGAGCAGGTTTCGTTTTCTTCTAGGTGTTTAACCCTTGAGCGAAATATAATTTCTTTACCTCTTTGCTCTAGGCACTGAGATATTTCTTTTTTGCTGTCTGTAATCTCTTTAGCCATATCTATACCCAAATCTCAGAGCTTATACTGAGTCTGCAGACGGGTATTTAATTTTTCAAAGAAATCTTTCTTTTCTTGGGCTTTATCTCTCCCCTTATTTATAAAAAAAGTCTTAATTTTCATTTTTTCCCACCATTCTGAAATGGGCACTTGGATATTTCTTACCCGTCTGCAGCGCTTATAAAAGGTGATAAAATCGGATAAAATCTTTGGATCCTTTAAAAGAGAGACATTCAGTTTTCATGTTTTTTTCTTTTTATACTTGCCATTATACTGTATCTTAAAAGATAATAATTTATGATCTGAAAATAAATTAGATAAAAGCTAAAAGGCAGTATTTGAAAAGAGCAGAGGATAAAATCAATTCTGGACTTACAGTTAATATTGCTTAAGGTAGACTATTATTACATTTTTTTAAAACGTCAGTGAGTCGGAAGTCTAAAATTATATCTTTTAGCATAGAGGAGGATCTGTCATAATTCCGACTCATCGCGTTAGAGAACCGGCGTTCCCCATTTAAAATGCAATTAAAATCTCCTGCTAAAATCATAGGTTCAGAATCATTAATAAATAATGGTAACATTTCTAACATTTCTATTCTCTCTTTTTTGTCTGCAGAACCATAAAAAACAAAAACTGCCATTTAATACCATCAATAAAAGCTTTTACTAAAAAAAATTCTCCCTGTAAAATCTCACTCACATGGTCTATTAAAATATTTCTCTTAAATAAAATTGCGACACCTCCGGACTTGCTTCCATTCGACCCCGACCACACTGAGGGTCCATATTTCCAATCATCTTGATATTTTTTATAATTTTGCTTATGGGGTACACAACACTATTGTAAAAAAAAAAGACCGTAGCAGTAAAAACAGATAAATACAAACCGGATTCCCAAAAATTTGGGACACTAAACAAATTGTGAATAAAAACTGAATGCAATGATGTGGAGATGGCAAATGTCAATATTTTATTTGTAATAGAACGTAGATGACAGATCAAACGTTTAATCCGAGTAAATGTATCATTTTAAAGGAAAAATACATTGATTCAAATTTTCACGGTGTCAACAAATCCCAATAAAGTTGGGACAAGTAGCAATAAGAGGCTGGAAAAAGTAAATTTGAGCATAACAAAGAGCTGGAAGTCCAATTAACACTAATTAGGTCAATTGGCAACATGATTGGGTATAAAAAGAGCTTCTCAGAGTGGCTTTTAAGAAGCCTAGATGGGTAGAGGATCACCAATTCCCACAATGTTGCGCAGAAAGATAGTGGAGCAATATCAGAAAGGTGTTACCCAGCGAAAAATTGCAAAGACTTTGCATCTATGATCATCAACTGTGCATAACATCATCCGAAGATTCAGAGAATCTGGAATAATCTCTGTGCATAAGGGTCAAGGCCGTAAAACCATACTGGATGCCCGTGATCTCCGGGCCCTTAAACGACACTGCACCACAAACAGGAATGCTACTGTAAAGGAAATCACAGAATGGGCTCAGGAATACTTCCAGAAACCATTGTCAGTGAACACAATCCACCGTGCCATCCGCCGTTGCCAGCTGAAACTCTACAGTGCAAAAAAGAAGCCATTTCTAAGCAAGATCCACAAGCTCAGTCGTTTTCACTGGGCCAGGGATCATTTAAAATGGAGTGTGGCTAAATGGAAGACTGTTCTGTGGTCAGACGAGTCACGATTCAAAGTTCTTTTTGGAAATCTGGGACGCCATGTCATCCGGACCAAAGAGGACAAGGACAAGGACAACCCGAGTTGTTATCAACGCTCAGTTCAGAAGCCTGCATCTCTGATGGTATGGTGTTGCATGAGTGCGTGTGGCATGGGCAGCTTGCATGTCTGGAAAGGCACCATCAATGCAGAAAAATATATTCAGGTTCTAGAACAACATATGCTCCCATCCAGACGTCATCTCTTTCAGGGAAGACCCTGCATTTTTCAACAAGATAATGCCAGACCACATTCTGCATCAATCACAACATCATGGCTGCGTAGGAGGAGGATCTGGGTACTGAAATGGACAGTCTGCAGTCCAGATCTTTCACCTATAGAGAACATTTGGCACATCATAAAGAGGAAGGTGCAACAAAGAAGGCCCAAGACGATTGAACAGTTATAGGCCTGTATTAGACAAGAATGGGAGAGCATTCCTATTTCTAAACTTGAGAAACTGGTCTCCTTGGTCCCCAGACGTCTGTTGAGTTTTGTAAGAAGAAGGGGAGATGCCACACAGTGGTGAAAATGACCTTGTCCCAACTTTTTGGGGATTTGTTGACACCATGAGATTCTGATTCAACATATTTTTCCCTTAAAATGGTACATTTTCTCAGTTAAAACTTTTGTTCCGTGATTTATGTTCTATTCTGAATAAAATATTAGGAGTTGGCACCTCCACATCATTGCATTCAGTTATTTTTCACGATTTGTATAGTGTCCCAACTTTTTTGGAATCCGGTTTGTAATACTCTCGGCTACGGCTACGGCTACTCTCCTAGTTTTTGAGTGAACACTCCTGGTGTTAAGGGAAATATCTGTTAAAAAAGCCATGGTAAAAGAATAAAAGGGGAGTTATTATCTTTTAAAATACCCAGACACAGCTTCAGACGGCGTAAGCAGGACCAGAGGTATCGCTTCCGCTCTCTTCGATGTCACCACCAAAAGCCCCAGATGTCACCGTATTCATAGAACCTGGAGAGGAGCTGCCATCACTCAGCAGACCCCCCCCCCCTGCAGCCAGCGCCTATTCTGCGTTCCAGATCGAGCTAATTGAAGCACTTTCAGGTATCGGAGCCGCGGCATCACTCCTCTCCCTTTCCGAGCAGACGTTTCACTTAGTACCGTTTCTAGTACTGTATTTTCTAATTCAACTATTCCGGTTTCTTTTTCAACACTTGGGTGGGGAGGGATACTCTGTTGGGAGCCTTCAGGATCAGCCCCTGGTCCACCAGTAGGCTCCCCCTTCCGGCTCCCCTTCACCGCATCCACGTAATCCCTCCTTTTTTTAGATACCGCGGCTCCACCGGGATCCTCTGCGGAGCTTACCGGCGGATCAGCTTCATTTGGCTGGCCCCTCTCCATACCTTGAGGGTGTTTGTCCGTCGGCTGATCACTGGACTTCCGCTTCTGTTTGTTTCGTCTTTGTTCTCTCTGGTCACCTGGTTGGGGGTGTCCGCTGGTAGTACACATCTGTTCTTCTGTATCCGCCTTTGGCTCCTCTCCTTATGGTTGGGGTTCCGCTCGTTCCTCTGGTTGCTTCTGCCGCCCTTTTTGACATGAATAGCACTTTTTCCCAGCTGTACATTCGCTTATATCATGTTGGGTGCTACCACAATTTTTACAAGTACTTTGACAATTTTACATGATATGTCCATATTGTTTGCACCTTCTACAGTAAATTTAGTAACAGAAATGATTTTTTTTAACCCCTTAAGGACACGGCCCTATTTCACCTTAAGGACCAGGCCATTTTTTACAAATCTGACCAGTGTCACTTTAAGTGCTCATAACTTTAAAACGCTTTGACTTACCCAGGTCGTTCTGAAATAGTTTTTTCGTCACATATTGTACTTCATGACACTGCTAAAATTGGGTCAAAAAAGAATTTTTTTTAGCATAAAAAATAAAATTTTTACCCAAAATTTTGAAAAATTAGCAAATTTCAAAGTTTCAGTTTCTCTACTTCTGTAATACATAGTAATACTGCCAAAAATTGTGATGACTTTACATTCCCCATATGTCTACTTCATGTTTGTAGCATTTTGGGAATGATATTTTATTTTTTGGGGATGTTACAAGGCTTAGAAGTTTAGAAGCAAATTTTAAAATTTTTCAGAAATCTTCAAAATCCCACTTTTTATGGACCAGTTCAGGTTTGAAGTCATATTGTGAGGCTTAGATAATAGAAACCTCCCAAAACAGTTTTTTCAAACTTTATTAACCCTTTAGGTCTTCCACAAGAGTTAATGGCAGATGGAGAAACAATTTTAAAATTTCTATTTTTTGGAAAATTTTCCAATATAATCAATTTTTTCCAGGAGTAAAACAAGGGTTAACTGCCAAACAACACTGAAAATGGGTTGCCCTGATGCTGTTGTTTGCAGAAACACCCCATATGTGGTCGTAAACTACTGTTTGGCCGAACGGTAGCACATAGGAGGGGAACACTATATGGGTTTTGGAAAGCAGATTTTGCAGGACTGGTTTTGTTTATACCATGTCCCATTTGAAGCCCCCTGTTGCACCCCTAGAATAGAAATTTCAAAAAAGTGACTCCATCTAAGAAAGTACACCCCTCAAGGTATTCAAAACTGGGTTTACAAACTTTGTTAACCCTTTAGGTGTTCCACAAGAGTTAATGGCAGATGGAGAAACAATTTAGAAATTTCCATTTTAACCCTTACTTTATTACTGGAAAAAATGGGTTAACAGCCAAACAAAACTCAAAATGGGTTGCCCTGATTCTGTAGTTTGCAGAAACACCCCATACGTGGTCGTAAACTACTATTTGGCTAAACGGCAGGACATAGAAGAAGGGGAACGTCATATGGTTTTTGGAAGGCAGATTTTGCTGGACTGGTTAATTTACACCATGTACCCTTTCAAGCCCCCTGATGCACCCCTAGAGTAGAAAATCCATAAAAGTGACCCCATCTAGGAAACTATGGAATAAGGTGGTTGTTGTTTTGGGACTATTTTTGGGGTAAATTTGATTTTTGGTTGCTCTATATTACTCTTTTTTGAGGCAATGTAACAAAAAAATTAAATTCTAAAATGGTTTCTACATTCGCTATTTAGTTTTGTGGAACACCTAAATTATTAACATAGTTTGTAAAGTAACTTTTGAATACCTTGAGGGGTGTATTCTTGAGGGGTGTTTCTTAGATGGGGTCACTTTTTTGGAGTTTCTAGTCTAGGCTACATCAGGGGGGGCTTGTAATGGGACATGGTGAAAAAAAAAAAATGTCCATCAAAATCTGCCTTCCAGAAACCGTATGGAGTTCCCTTCGTTCTATGCCCTGCCGTGCGGCTATATAGCCATTTACGACCACATATGTTTCTGCAAACTACAGAATCAGGGCAATAAATATTTAGTTTTGTTTGGCTGTTAACCCTTGCTTTATTACCGGCAAAATGGATTCAAATTGAAGTTTTGGCACAGTTTTTATTATAAATTTTTAACATCGTTCATCCGAGGCTGGTGGGGGGGGGGGGGGGGGGGTCTGGGGTCTGATAGATGGATGGATGGAAGTTTGGAATAAAAGTACTTTTTCTTTTTTTTTCTCTAACTTACTTTTCCCTTCTTTCCCTGCCTAACGGTGCCTCTCCCTCACTCACCCTAACCTACCTGGGTGGCGATGGGTGCAGGAGGGTGATGGATGGCGATTAGGGGGACACAGGAGCTGGTGCTGGACGATGCTGCACGGTCAGGGTGCTGGACAGGAAGAGGAGCGCAGGAAGTTTGAATCTCGCGCCTCTCTCCCCTGCACCAATCAGCACCCTGGACAGCGGCGTTCAGCACCAGGGCCAGCACCGCCTCTCCAAATCTTCGGACTGCAATTGGTGGTGTATAATTACGCCACCGATCGCAGTCTTTTTCCGGTTCATCGGGTCACAGGACACCCGAATGGACCGGAAACGCAGAAAACCGCAGGTCTGAATTGACCTGCGGTTTTCTGCAATCGCCGATACGGGGGGGGGGGGGGGTGTGTCAAATGACCCCCCCTGCGTTGTTACGGGATGCCGGCTGAATTATTTCAGCCGGCATCCCGTTCCGATTAACCCCCGCAGCGCAGGAATCCCGATTTTAAGCCAGGACGTACCGGTACGTCCTGTGTCCTTAAGGACTCGGGAAATAGGGTGTACCGGTACGTCCTGTGTCCTTAAGGGGTTAAAGTAGCTAAAAACGCACTAACAATATTTACATCGGCAAATGGGCAGTACATTTTTATAACCACATTTTTTGTCTCATCAACTTCATGCTCATATATTTTTAAACCTTCCACTCTTTTATCGCTAAGTATTGATGGTACTTTTGCCATAAAATCTTTAAAAAATACCATTTTGCATAAAAGTTACATCATAAATTCTACGTCTTGGATAATCTTGTATAGCTAAAATTTCATGTTTTTGTACCCCAAATCCTCCATATAACACTTTTTTTAATCAAATATTCTAGGTTGTACTTCTCTTTCTTGCTCTCTGTTACAAACAGGCGGACTGTGTCTTTTATTCTGGCGTATTGCGGGATTTGGTTCTCTTCTCCTTGTCGGGGTACATTCTCTTTTAACTCTTCTGTTCCTCCACTGGTTCTTCCTCCACTGGTTCCTTCTCCGGCTCTTTCATCTTTAGAATTTTTCCTTTGGGATTTCTCCTTCTTCTTTTGTCTTTTTCCTCCCACAAAGATAAAGCCGTCTCCTTCCATGGGTTCAGGATCTTCTCCTCCTCCTCTTCCTCCTCCTCCTCCGGGGTCCTTTGCCATGATGTTACTTGGCGTTTTTTGTTTCTCTCTGAAAGCAAAGAAATGTGTGCTCCCCCAGATGTCAAAAGACTTCTAGGGGTAACGGGGATCACAACACGATGCCCCCGGGACTAAGCTTCTCTCCCATTAGCAACAGGGGGGGTGAAGTCCAGGCGATAAACCTAGGACGATCCCCCCAGGCCGAGAGAGAGGGTACTCGAGAGCTACCTTCTGACGCAGAAGAAAGTGCAGCACCTCTCGATACTACACTTGATCTTAGCCAAAAGGCCGAGAATCGATACCTGCTCGGCCTCGACGACGGTGCCGCTTTTCGCCAATGCAGAGCACTTCTCAAGGCAACAGCCTATAGGCCCCAGACACAGTCCGGGAGGCTTCTTTCTCATACAAACCAGGCAAAACATGCTCAGGAATCACCAGCATGCTCCTCTTCGTGTTTTACATCTTCATAGCTCCGCCCATGCCTTTGTATATTGAGATGCTCTTGCTCTTCTCGTCCGAATTTACCTTCCAGGTGTCGTTTACAAAAGAATTGTCAATCTTTTTTTTGTCAAACAGTCTCTGATAGAACATTTTGGCCTCCTTTAGCATGTCTTCTTTCTCAGTTTTATCTGCTATTTTTGTGATGGCACTTTTTGAATTCATGACCTTTTTGAAGAAGAATCGCGAACATTTCTCATTATCTTCCAATTGTTTTACTTTACTATTAAAGATGATCTCTTTCTCTTTATTGTAGATGTCTTTTTTTATATTTTCTTTTATTTTATTTTATTAGTTCCGATACTTCCACACCAGCTTCTTTGAGTTTCAAGTATGTCTGTAATTTTGTGTTTAAGACTTTGAACCATTGTTTCTTTTATTTCCAGATTTTATAAAGAATTCTTTGGTTTTTGTCTTGAAATACTTCCACCATTTTAGAATTGTTTCAAAACTATTTTTGAGTTTGGTCCATTTTTTGTAATTTTGAACAAATTCATCTTTTATGTTTTTATCTTCCAGCAATTCTACATTCAATCTCCATGTACATTTGCCTTTTTCACCACCTGGTATTTCTATTTTTGCTTGGATCATTTTATGGTCAGAAAAGATGTTTTCTTTCACACACATATTTATTGGCTTGAACGTTTTGGAAATGAAGAAGTAATCCAACCTAGATTGCACAGAAGTATTGCTCAATGTATATACTGGATCTCTATCATTTGTATTTGACCAGACATCTATCAAGTTTAAGTCTGATATTAAATTATTTAATTGTTGTACTGTTCTGTCAAACCGTCTTGTTTGTTCACCGTTTCTATCTTTATCTTTGCATGCACAATTAAAGTCTCCTCCTTTAATAATCGGTGTCTGGCCTACTAAAAAAGGCTGTACATCTTCTAACAATTCAGCCCTTTCATGGATTTCCGGAGAAGCATATATGTTCAGTAGTTTTATTTCCTTTTCATTATATTTTATATTTGTCAGCAAGGCTCTCCCTGGAATTAGTTGCCTAAAGGACAGTATTTGACAGTCATTACCTTTGAATAATACCCCGACTCCAGAAGCCTTATTACTATTCTCGGCAGACCACAGTGAGGGTCCTTTTGTCCACTCTTGTCTTAGTTCCGCATAATTCTGAGAATACTCTAAGCCACATTCCTGTAGAAGAATAATGTCACTATCCACCGTCTCTAGATATGAAAACATGGCAGCTCTTCTAGTTGCCCCCTTAATGCTCCTGACATTAAGAGAGGAGATTTTTAATATTTTAGACATTGTTCATTTATTTTATTTCATAACACTCTAAACAAGCAACTCCATGAGGAGTTCTTTATAATTCTCTTCAGAGGAGTCATTCTGATTCAGGTCATTTCGTCACTGGATCCACCCGATGACATTTTTTGAATTTCCAGATACCTTCTGCATCAACAGAACCAAATTTTCTTACATCAGACAAAAAATACAAAAATAACTTACCTCGGATCATGCCCACACAGTCTTTCACATCAACCACATTCCTATTAAAGATCAAAATATTCCTCACATCCCAAAGAACCTCTTTCACACAATTAACCAAAAACCACAACACTCTAGCTTTTTGTCTTTCCAAACTTGACAACCCAAACATCCTCATTCTTACAGATAAGCACTCTACATCCGTCAACCCTCTAATCATACTTCTCATACATCTCCACACTTCCTTGGGGCTCTGTGCCTGGGTGCGGCGTCCCGCACTGTCTCTGGCTACAGAGATCACTTACCCTTCCTTGCGCTGGCACTGTTCTCTTCTGCTGCAGGTCGGAACTTCCTAGGAGGCTCTCTGTTCAGTAGCGTCCCTCGTGTTGCCTTGGATGCTGGGGGCGTGGCTCGCGCGTCTTGGTGGATGACGTCAGCGGCCCGTAGTAGCGATCCTGGTCAGCGCTTGAATTTCTCTGCTGCTCGTACTCTAGTCCAGAGTAGCAATTAGTGTGATGATCCCCGGCTGCTTAAACGCGTTTCGAGACTTAGTCCCTTCATCAGTAAGTGGAGGATCATAGTCCATGTTGTGATATTTATGATCCTCCACTTACTGATGAAGGGAATAAGTCCCGAAACGCGTTTAAGCAGCCGGGGATCATCACACTAATTGCTACTCTGGACTAGAGTACGAGCAGCAGAGAAATTCAAGCGCTGACCAGGATCGCTACTACGGGCCGCTGACGTCATCCACCAAGACGCGCGAGCCACGCCCCCAGCATCCAAGGCAACACGAGGGACGCTACTGAACAGAGAGCCTCCTAGGAAGTTCCGACCTGCAGCAGAAGAGAACAGTGCCAGCGCAAGGAAGGGTAAGTGATCTCTGTAGCCAGAGACAGTGCGGGACGCCGCACCCAGGCACAGAGCCCCGCTTCCTTCCACAGCGTGTACAGCAAAGATACATACATGCTAATGATATATAAAAACACTGATACAAGCGCAGCACTTACCGTGGATTAAGCGGCAACATTATTGATGAACTGTCTCTATAAAGGAATAATACTGTACTCAGGACATCCTCACCAACTATACTTGATTTATCTCTGTCCTTTTAACAGCAGCCACTGTGACAAAGAAAACAGTACTTGAAAGACCTAACAGACTTATTGCCTACTTCAAATCTTTTATTATAGCTGTCTTTTTATTGCAGCAGTTTTTATTGCATCATTTTTTATTCCAGACCATTCTATATATTTTATATACTGCTACTCTGTTTCCAAGATACTCACCACAGAGTATTTTATTTTTATCCACTTTTTTTTATATTGCCACCTCGTTTCCAGGACATTCACTATAGAGTGATATTACTCATACAGTACCCTCATAATCATATATACCCAAACACTAAATAATCTAACATCATATTACTAATATAAATAAATATTTAATTGAACCCAAATAGAGTGTGCCTGCTTAATCTCCTTCTTTCTATGATTACATGCCCCTGACTGGGTGAGTCAGTTCAAGCAGCCCGCACCTCTAGCATTTACCCAAGTGGTAGAGCCGTCTATTTCACTCTAACTCTCTAGGACATACTTCACTGTCAACCAGACCTCTTCTCCTTTGAAACTCCCTTGTTGGGAGACAGCCATGAGCTGCCATCCAGGCCATGTCTTTCCGTCTATTGACTAAAGCCTTGTCATTCACCTTTTTCCATACTTGTACACTCTCTGTCAAATTCAAACCATTCACACACTCTACAATCTCTTTCGTTTCTAATTCTTGCATTACTTTTTTACTATCACACTCATCCAAACCATACCTCCTAATGCACCTCTCGATCCTAACATAAAACCATGGCGCATTGAACTTAAGAGGTCTTCTTAAATCGGTATCCAACAATTTATACTTCCTCAAGACACTCCCAGCCAAAAATCTCCCCATACAACCAGCCACACTATCACTATTACACATTTTTATACAATTACTCACATACTTTACAATCAAAAACTTTTCCACATCAGGTACACCTTTACCACCATTCTTCCTACTTTTCTTCACTTTCGCACGACTCAATTTCTCCACCTTAGAGTTCCAAAAAAACCTCAAAAATGAATCTAATAATCTTCTTTAGACCCCTATATGGAGCTGGGAACACATTACTAACATATAAAATAATTGGAATAATAACTGCCTTAATGACAAGTACTCTGCCTTCTAGCGATAAAGTCCTAAGAGACCAAAAATCTATTTTCTTTTTTATTTTATTATGTACTAAATCCCAACTTTGTCTCTCTATTAAATCATCATTAAAAGTAATTCCCAACACCTCAATCCCTCCTTCCCTCATTGGCCAAACGCACGGTTCACGTTCTTTCCACTCCCCAAAATACTTACACCCACTCTTTTCCACATTCAACTTAAAAGCACTCGAAAGACAAAAACACTAAATTAATAATTTAGCTCTCCTCACACTCGCATCAGATTTACACACAATAGTCACGTCATCCATATATCCAATCATTCTTAAATCTCTCCCACGACTTTCTGGTACCTCTACCCCATGCATTACTTTATGTCTTCTAAACATCCCCAACAAAGGCTCAATAATACAAATAAACAATATGGGAGACAGAGGACACCCCTGCCTCACCCCTGACTTAATTTCTACATCACGACGTAAAAAGCCATTGACCTGTATTTTGCTCACTATGCCGCTATATAATACCCTAATCCATTCAACCATCTGCTCAGGTACACCCATCTTACGCAACACACTCAGCATAAAGTCATGTTCCACCCGGTCATATGCTTTTTCAAAGTCCACCGTTACTACGGCGACCGACTGCTTCCTTTCCTTACAGTCATGAATCACATCACGCAAACTCACCAGACTCTCACAAATCTGCCTACCCGGTACAGCACACACTTGTTCTTCACCAACCATCTTACTTATCACTCTCCTCAGTCTGTCAGCTATCACCTTTGTAGTCACAGTTAAGGAGCGCAATAGGCCTCCAATTCTTTAGATGACTTTTATCCCCCTTTTTATACAACACCACCACCACACTCTCACCCATACTTTTAGTTAATCTCCCACTCTCTAGAACTTCCTTGAATACCTCATACACATGACTCCCAATCAGCCCCCAAAATGTATTATAAAACTCCACCGGCAAACCATCACTTCCAGCCACCTTTCCTTTCTTCATATTCTTTAACACACCCCCGACCTCTTCTATCCTAAAATCTTCACCCAAGCCCTCTCTATCCTCTCTACCTAATACTTTCTCAATATTCTCTATACATTCTTCCTCCAAGCTTACCTCTCTATCTTTCCTTGCAAACAACTTAGAATAAAACTTCCATATCTCATCCAGCACACCATCCTTCCCTTTTACTTCCTCCACTTCATTAAGTACGCTTTCAAAACCAACCTTTTTCCCATAAACCTTTTTAAAGAAAAATTTTGTGCACTTTTCATCCTTCTCTTTCACTAACATCCTTGCCTGTGATATAATTTTTTCCCCTTTCTCATTTAAAAACACCCTCACATTCTCTAGCATCCTTAATTTCATTTTTCATATCCCAGCCATGCTTTTGTAAATCTTCCAAGTATTGCAGCCTAACCTGCCATCTCTCGTACTCCTCACGTTCCTTCCTCACTTTCTCACATCATATTTTTATTAAAAAAACTCTTTGTTTCTCCCTTCACCCATTCCCACCAATCCTTCACATTCTCAAACTCACTTTTTTTATTCACCCAACTACTAAACCACTCACAATAATTATCACACACACGCTCATCATCTAACAAAGACACATTCAACTTCCACACCCCTCTTCCATACGGACATTCTTCATCAATGCTTACAACACATTCAAGCCAGGCATGATCCGAGAACGGAACTCGTCTTAACGAAAAACTCTTAACCTTAAAGAACCTGGAAAGAAAACAGAAATCAATACGAGAATTTACATTTCCTTTGTCAGAAAAAAAGGTAAAACCATCAGGATGATCACTTTGCTGTAAAAAAGCATCCTGTAAACCAAAAAGACTAATTATCTCCTTAAGTTGTTTTCCACTCCTATCAATTTTTCTATCCCCACCAACTGTTCTATCCCCATCCCTAATTATACAGTTGTAGTCCCCAACTAAAATAGTATGTTCTCTCCCACCCAAGAAAAAATTTAATTTTTCTAATAACTCCTACCCTACCTGGGATAATATGAGTAACTTCTTTTATTTGTATATCGAAACCTCAAAATAAAATTCCCACCCCACCATTTTTTTGTGTACAAGTGGACCAGACACTAGGTCCTCCTGTCCACCCAGCTATTAAAGGTTCCTCCTCCAGACTGCATTCCTGTAAACAAATCATATCGTTATAATATGCAGAAATAACAGAAAAAATTGCAGCCCTCCTAGAAGCAGATCTTAGACTTCTCACATTTAAGGAACCTATAGTAAGCTTCGTCATATGTTACATAATGGTAGAAAAGAAAACATCATACATATCATGCATCTCATTTCTCTTTTCGAGCCCGAGCCCTACTCTCTTTGGGTGGAGTGCAGGAGCTGGGCATATGTACTCCCTGCATCTCCTTCCACTCTGCACTCCCCTTTATAACATCCTGCACTACCGTTACAAAATTTAGGGTATGGGTCAATTTGGAAACAGATCTACTGTCTAAATATTCCTGACTTAAAGATGAATTGTCAGAGTCTATATTCGAGTCCACTGAAGCCTCTCCCTCCTCCCCACTTCCCTGGCTTGGAGGGGCCACAGCCTTACCTTTTCCCCCTTTTTTTTAAGAGTCCTCAGTCTTTGACTTCCTTTTGAGAGAAGCCACTTCAATTTCTATTCCTGGAGTCTCTTCAACCATTTCCAGAGAAGTTCCAACCTCTAAACCTTCCTGCATCTGGAGCTCATCCCCCTCTGCCACCAAGGGGTCCGGGACAGTCTCTGGCACAACATCCTGCTCCACGCCTTGGGTTTCAATGTCCTAAGGGACTTCTAAAGAGCCCCCAAATCCTATGGGTGCTGGCCCACTCCCTCCCACCACTTCCGCAAAGGATCTTTGACTGGGCACGTTCACTTTCGGACAGGACCTGGCCAGATGATCCTCAGAACCACAGAAGTGGCACTTTCTGGCCTCCATGCAATCTGCGGTTCTATGACCGCCCATGAAACAGTTCCGACACACAGGGCCAGTTGTACATTCCTCCTTAGTGTGCCCAAAACAAAAGCAATTTCTGCAAAAAGTGGGCTGGTCTGGGTAAAAGAGAAAACTCCGATTGGGACCAATAGCAAAAGTCTGGGGTGGATGACACACCCCCATGTATCCATCAGTATCAGGCAATAGCTCCACCCAGAATCGGCATTGGCCATTAAATGTCCCCAAAACATTACGCCTCTTCTCCCCAGGTGAAACATAGCTTGCATACCTTTTCAAAAAGGCTATAATTTCCTCATGCATGACAAAAGGATTATACATCTGCACGGTGATAGGGGTTCTCTTCCGCCTTTCACCCCTTTCCCTGGGGCTAGAAGTCACCAACCTTACTTCCTGAAGATCCGGGTGGTCCTTCAACTCTTGACTCCTCGCCATACAAGTCATCAGGGCATCCTGGTTCACAAAGGTAATGTCGTAGAAACCTTGACTCTTGAACACCTGGACGCAGAAGATCTGTTCTCGGCTCATCTTCAGAGTCTCTTCGATAATTCCGCCATGGACATTAACGATACTCCAGGTCTCTTTCTTCTCCACAGGAACAAACAGCCTCACTGTATTCGGAGCACTCGGGAACTCGCCAGCCATAACTCAGCTTCTTTCTCGACTTCGCCTTCCCTTTAGACCCTCTGGCTAAGCACAGTCAAACTCGCTGCTCTTAAAAGAACACTTGATCTTAGCCAAAAGGCAGAGAAGCGATAACCAGAAAAGGGTTCGCCCTACAGGCCTATGGTCCTCAATGCAGAACACTTGTGAAGGCGATAGGCTACAGGCCCCAGCTGCAGAGACAGTCCGGGAGGCTTATTTCTCTCAGAAACCAGGGAAAACGTGCGTCCTACGCTCTGAAATCAACAGCATGCTCCACTTTGTGTTTTTCGTATCTGCATAGCTCCGCCCACCACTTTTGGTCGCGCCTTTTATTTGCACGAAATTCCTGGTGCCAAAGCACGCCAAGCAGAAAGACCGATAAGGAGTGAATGGAGAGTAGTGAGGAAAAAAATTAAAAAGGGGTATGCATTGTTGATTGTGATGTCACGGGCCCATTGTTGAGTGTTCTGTCAGGGCCCTTGTGATGTCATCCACTGACCTTACCTTACTTGACCTTTGACCTGACAGGCCTCTTGTGACACGTGCAGTGTTCCGTCCATTGGCCAGACAAGGCAGGTCCAGCTGCTGCTGATACATAGGAAGTGCTGGACTACATTTTAGCCTACCTACAAGTCATCCAGTTTAATAGAGCCACAAGAGGAAGACACAGGAAAACAAACTTCACTTATTTAATAAAGAAATAGGAAAACAAAATTGGTTACTTCAATCCACCTTGCTACAAAAGGGTCAATTCCCAGGAACAACTCAGCAGCCCGCCCAGGTGTGCACAACAGGCCCAAATCAATCCCAAGGTGCGTGGAGTGGAGGTCCAAACACTTCATTCAGGTGATATCCAAACACTTCATTCATTCAGGTGATAAGCCAATTTACCTAACAATTAAGCCATCAATCTTAATTGGATTTGGACTGTGAGGAGAGGTGACTGAATGGCTGGCTGGGTTGCTTGGTGCTGGAACAAACCCACACACAGCTGATGCAATTAGGAGATTGACAGGCTAGAGGCAGCAGCAGCAGGTATGCAGAAAGCAGCACAGCCATCACAGACGAAGGAGAAGCTGAAGTGCAGACTCCTGAGGCAGCAGCAGGACACAGCAACTTTCCACTTGCTTGCTGGAAGGATCCTTGAAATCAATCACTCAATTTCATTCAGTTTTTTTATACTGGAATAGAAAGGGTGCACCGGTCCTGGAGGTACTGCAATACCAGGACAGAGCAAGCTCTTTTTCCATCTCCCTGTTCGAAAAATCCATTTAATATATGGTCCCCAGATAGGGGACGTATCAGATATTAAACTGATAAGAACAGATTATATATATTTTTTTTTATTGAAATATTTCATTACACAAAAAAAACACTCACATACAACAAAGAAAAAACATTATATACACGTCATAATCAAAACTTACATCATCGGTACTTAATGAGTGACTTCCATTCTTTAAATTTCCAAATTCCCTCAGAATTAGGGATGAGCGTACCCGAACTGTATAGTTCGGGGTCATACCGAATTTTGGGGTGTCCGTGACACGGACCCGAACCCGGACATTTTCATAAAAGTCCGGGTTCGGTGTTCGTCGCTTTCTTGGCGCTTTTTGAAAGGCTGCAAAGCAGCCAATAAACTAGCGTCATACTACTTGCCCCAAGAGGCCGTCACAGCCATGCCTACTATTGGCATGGCTGTGATTGGCCAGAGCACCATGTAACCCAGCCTCTATTTAAGCTGGAGTCACATAGCGCCGCACGTCACTCTGCTCTGATCAGCATAGGGAGAGGTTGCAGCTGCGACGTTAGGGCGAGATAAGGCAGTGATTAACTCCTCCAAAAGACTTCATTCAGAGATCGATCTGCAGCTGTGGATGATTGAACTGCTGCTATTGAATTGCTCACAGTTTTTAGGCTGCCCAGAGCGTTTTTCAGTCACTTTTTTCTGGGGTGATCGGCGGCCAATTCGTGTCTTGTGGTGCGCCAGCACAAGCTGCCACCAAGTGCATTTAACCCTCAATGGTGGGGTTGTTTTTTTGGCTAAATCCTACATCAGGGTCAAGCTGTCACACCAAGTGCATTTAACCAGCAATAGTGTGGTTATTTTTTGGCCATATACTACATCAGGGGCAAGCTGAGCCTGTCACCAAGTGCATTTAACCCTCAATGGTGTGGTTGTTTTTTGGCTAAATCCTACATCAGGGTCAAGCTGTCACACCAAGTGCATTTAACCATCAATAGTCTGGTTATTTTTTGGCCATATACTACATCAGGGGCAAGCTGAGCCTGTCACCAAGTGCATTTAACCCTCAATAGTGTGGTTGTTTTTTGGCTAAATCCTACATCAGGGTCAAGCTGTCACACCAAGTGCATTTAACCATCAATAGTCTGGTTATTTTTTGGCCATATACTACATCAGGGGCAAGCTGTCACCAAGTGCATTTACACTCAATGGTGTGGTTGTTTTTTGGCTAAATCCTACATCAGGGTCAAGCTGTCGCACCAAGTGCATTTAACCATCAATAGTCAGGTTATTTTTTGGCCATATACTACATCAGGGGCAAGCTGTCACCAAGTGCATTTAACCCTCAGTAGTGTGGTTGTTTTTTGGCTAAATCCTACATCAGGGTCAAGCTGTCACACCAAGTGCATTTAACCATCAATAGTCTGGTTATTTTTTGGCCATATACTACATCAGGGGCAAGCTGTCACCAAGTGCATTTAACACTCAATGGTGAGGTTGTTTTTTGGCTAAATCCTACATCAGGGTCAAGCTGTCACACCAAGTGCATTTAACCATCAATAGTGTGGTTATTTTTTGGCCATATCCCAGTCTAATTCTGTCAGTAAACGTATACTTGTCACCCAGCGCCTAAATAATAGGCCTCAAATTTATATCCAGCTCTGTCGTTACTGCTGTGGCTGGTCAAGTTATTTAGTGTCCGTCAAAGCACATTTTTTGCTCTGGGTTGAAATACAATTCCCAATTTAGCAATTTCCTAATTTAGTGGTTTCTGCTGTATCAGAGCTATTTAAAATCTATCCCTAAAAGGGTATATAAGATTCAAGGTGCACATAGGGTCATTCTGAATAACTTCACACACACGCTACTGTGCATTTCCAAGTCTAATTCTGTCAGTAAACCTATACCTGTCACCCAGCGCCTAAGTACTAGGCCTCAAATTTATATCCAGCTAAATCTGTCGTTACTGCTGTGGCTGGTCAAGTTATTTAGTGTCCGTCAAAGCACAGTTTTTGTTCTGGGTTGAAATACAATTCCCAATTTAGCAATTTACTAATTTAGTGGTTTCTGCTGTATCAGAGCCATTTTAAATCTTTCCCTAAAAGGGTATATCAGATTCAAGGTGCACATAGGGTCATTCTGAATAACTTCACACACACGCTACTGTGCATTTCCAAGTCTAATTCTGTCAGTAAACCTATACCTGTCACCCAGCGCCTAAATAATAGGCCTCAAATTTATAGTCAGCTAAATCTGTGGTTACTGCTGTGCCTGTATTAGTGTAATACGGTACCTAAATAGATAGCCAGATAGTGTTAGTTGTCTTTAAAAAAAGGCCTGAATTTGAATTCAATACATTGGGTCAAATAATATTTTTGTTGTTGTGGTGAACGATAACAATGAGGAAAACATCTAGTAAAGGACGCGGACGCGGACATGGTCGTGGTGGTGTTAGTGGACCCTCTGGTGCTGCGAGAGGACGTGGCCGTTCTGCCACAGCCACACGTCCTAGTTTACCAACTACCTCAGGTCCCAGTAGCCGCCAGAATTTACAGCGATATTTGGTGGGGCCCAATGCCGTTCTAAGGATGGTAAGGCCTGAGCAGGTACAGGCATTAGTCAATTGGGTGGCCGACAGTGGATCCAGCACGTTCACATTATCTCCCATCCAGTCTTCTGCAGAAAGAGCACAGATGGCGCCTGAAAACCAAGCCCATTAGTCACCCCTATGCATACCAGGGAAACTGTCTGAGCCTCAAGTTATGCAGCAGTCTCTTATGCTGTTTGAAGACTCCGCTGGCAGGGTTTCCCAAGGGCATCCACCCAGTCCTTCCCCAGCGGTGGAAGACTGAATGCACTGACGCACAACCACTTATGTTTCCTGATGATGAGGACATGGGAATACCACCTCAGCATGTCTCTGATGATGACGAAACACAGGTGCCAACTGCTGCGTCTTTCTGCAGTGTGCAGACTGAACAGGAGGTCAGGGATCAAGACTGGGTGGAAGACGATGCAGGGGACGATGAGGTCCTAGACCCCACATGGAATGAAGGTCGTGCCACTGACTTTCACAGTTCGGAGGAAAAGGCAGTGGTGAGATCGAGGGAGCAGTGGACAAAAGCAGAACACCCGCCGCCAAGAGACTCCGCCTGCTACTGACCGCCGCTATCTGGGACCGAGCACCCCAAAAGCAGCTTCAAGGAATTCCCTGGCATGGCACTTCTTCAAACAATGTGCTGACGACAAGACCCGAGTGGTTTGCACGCTGTGCCATCAGAGCCTGAAGCGAGGCATTAACGTTCTGAACCTTAGCACAACCTGCATGACCAGGCACCTGCATGCAAAGCATGAACTGCAGTGAAGTAAACACCTTAAAAACAAGGAAGTCACTCAGGCTCCCCCTGCTACGTCTTCTGCTGCTGCCTCGGCCTCTTCTGCTGCTGCCGCCTCGGCGTCTTCTGCTGCTTCCGCCTCGGCCTCTTCCTCCGCCTCTGGAGGAACGTTGGCACCTGCCGCCCAGCAAACAGGGGATGTACCACCAACACCACCACCTCCGTCACCAAGCATCTCAACCATGTCACACGCCAGCGTCCAGCTCTCCATCTCACAAACATTTGAGAGAAAGCGTAAATTCCCACCTAGCCACCCTCGATCCCTGGCCCTGAATGCCAGCATTTCTAAACTACTGGCCTATGAAATGCTGTCATTTAGGCTGGTGGAAACAGACAGCTTCAAACAGCTCATGTCGCTTGCTGTCCCACAGTATGTTGTTCCCAGCCGCCACTACTTCTCCAAGAGAGCCGTGCCTTCCCTGCACAACCAAGTATCCGATAAAATCAAGTGTCCACTGCACAACGCCATCTGTGGCAAGGTCCACCTAACCACAGATACGTGGACCAGTAAGCACGGCCAGGGACGCTATATCTCCCTAACTGCACACTGGGTAAATGTAGTGGCAGCTGGGCCCTAGGCGGAGAGCTGTTTGGCGCACGTCCTTCCGCCGCCAAGGATCGCAGGGCAACATTCTTTGCCTCCTGTTGCTTCCTCCTCCTCTTCTTCCACCTGCTCATCCAGTCAGCCACACACCTTCACCACCAACTTCAGCACAGCCCGGGGTAAACGTCAGCAGACCATTCTGAAACTCATATGTTTGGGGGACAGGCCCCACACCGCACAGGAGTTGTGGCGGGGTATAGAACAACAGACCGACGAGTGGTTGCTGCCGGTGAGCCTCAAGCCCGCCCTGGTGGTGTGCGATAATGGGCGAAATCTCGTTGCAGCTCTGGGACTAGCCGGTTTGACGCACATCCCTTGGTTGGCGCATGTGCTGAATTTGGTGGTGCAGAAGTTCATTCACAACTACCCCGACATGTCAGAGCTGCTGCATAAAGTGCGGGCCGTCTGTTGGCGCTTCCGACGTTCACATCCTGCCGCTGCTCGCCTGTCTGCGCTACAGCGTAACTTCGGCCTTCCTGCTCACCGCCTCATATACGACGTGCCCACCAGGTGGAACTCCATCTTGCACATGCTGAACAGACTGTGCGAGCAGCAGCAGGCCATAGTGGAGTTTCAGCTGCAGCACGCACGGCTCAGTCGCACTATGGAACAGCACCACTTCACCACCAATGACTGGGCCTCCATGCGAGACCTGTGTGCCCTGTTGCGCTGTTTCGAGTACTCCACCAACATGGCCAGTGGCGATGACGCTGTTATCAGCGTTACAATACCACTTCTATGTCTACTTGAGAAAACACTTAGGGTGATGATGGAAGAGGAGGTGACCCAGGAGGAGGAGGAAGAGGGGTCATTTTTAGCACTTTCAGGCCAGTCTCTTCGAAGTGACTCAGAGGGAGGTTTTTTGCAACAGCAGAGGCCAGGTACAAATGTGGCCAGCCAGGGCCCACTACTGGAGGACGAGGAGGAGGTGGAGGAGGATGAGGATGAAGCATGGTCACAGCGGGGTGGCACCCAACGCAGCTCGGGCCCATCACTGGTGCGTGGCTGGGGGGAAAGGCAGGACGATGACGATACACCTCCCACAGAGGACAGCTTGTCCTTACCTCTGGGCAGCCTGGCACACATGAGCGACTACGTGTTGCAGTGCCTGCGCAACGACAGCAGAGTTGCCCACATTTTAACGTGTGCGGACTACTGGGTTGCCACCCTGCTGGATCCACGGTACAAAGACAATGTGCCCACCTTACTTCCTGCACTGGAGCGTGATAGGAAGATGCGCGAGTACAAGCGAACGTTGGTAGACGCGCTACTGAGAGCATTCCCAAATGTCACAGGGGAACAAGTGGAAGCCCAAGGGCAGAGGAGGAGCAAGAGGTCGCCAAGGCAGCTGTGTAACGGCCAGCTCCTCTGAGGGCAGGGTTAGCATGGCAGAGATGTGGAAAAGTTTTGTCAACACGCCACAGTTAACTGCACCACCACCTGATACGCAACGTGTTAGCAGGAGGCAACATTTCACTAACATGGTGGAACAGTACGTGTGCACACCCCTCCACGTACTGACTGATGGTTCGGCCCCATTCAACTACTGGGTCTCTAAGTTGTCCACGTGGCCAGAGCTAGCCTTTTATGCCTTGGAGGTGCTGGCCTGCCCGGCGGCCAGCGTTTTGTCTGAACGTGTATTCAGTACGGCAGGAGGCGTCATTACAGACAAACGCAGCCGCCTGTCTACAGCCAATGTGGACAAGCTGACGTTCATAAAAATGAACCAGGCATGAATCCCACAGGACCTGTCCATCCCATGTGCAGATTAGACATTAACTACCTCCCCTTAACCATATATTATTGTACTCCAGGGCACTCCCTCATTCAATCCTCTTTTTATTTTCATTTTACTATTATATTGCGGGGCAACCCAAAGTTGAATGAACATCTCCTCTGTCTGGGTGCCGGGGCCTAAATATATGCCAATGGACTGTTCCAATGTTGGGTGACGTGAAGCCTGATTCTCTGCTGACATGAAGCTAGATTCTCTGTTACGGGACCTCTCTCCTCTGGCTGGGTACCTGGGCCTAAATATATGCCAATGGACTGTTGCAGTGGTGGCTGACGTGAAGCCTGATTCTCTGCTATGATATGCAGCCAGATTCTCTGTTACGGGACCTCTCTTCTCTGGCTGGGTGCCTGGGCCTAAATATCTGACAATGGACTATTACAGTGGTGGCTGACGTGAAGCCTGATTCTCTTCTATGACATGCAGACTGATTCTCTGCTGACATGAAGCCAGATTCTCTGTTACGGGACCTCTCTCCTCTGGCTGGGTGCCTGGGCCTAAATATATGACAATGGACTGTTACAGTGGTGGGTGACGTGAAGCCTGATTCTCTGCTATGACATGCAGACTGATTCTCTGCTGACATGAAGCCAGATTCTCTGTTACGGGACCTCTCTCCTCTGCCTGGGTGCCTGGGCCTAAATATATGCCAATGGACTGTTGTAGTGGTGGCTGACATGAAGCCAGATTCTCTGTTACGGGACCTCTCTCCTCTGGCTGGGTGCCTGGGCCTAAATATCTGACAATGGATTGCTACAGTGGTGGCTGACGTGAAGACTGATTCTCTGCTGAAATGAAGCCAGATTCTCTGTTACGGGACCTCTCTCCTCTGACTGGGTTCCTGGGCCTAAATATATGCCAATGGACTGTTGCAGTGGTGGCTGACGTGAAGACTGATTCTCTGTTACGGGACCTCTCTCCTCTGCCTGGGTGCCTGGGCCTAAATATATGACAATGGACTGTTACAGTGGTGGGTGACGTAAAGCCTGATTCTCTGCTATGACATGCAGACTGATTCTCTGCTGACATGAAGCCAGATTCTCTGTTACGGGACCTCTCTCCTCTGGCTGGGTGCCTGGGCCTAAATATATGACAATGGACTGTTACAGTGGTGGGTGACGTGAAACCTGATTCTCTGCTGACATGAAGCCAGATTCTCTGTTATGGGACCTCTCTCCTCTGGCTGGGTGCCTGGACCTAAATATATGACAATGGACTGTTACAGTGGTGGGTGACGTGAAGCCTGATTCTCTGCTATGACATGCAGACTGATTCTCTGCTGACATGAAGCCAGATTCTCTGTTATGGGACCTCTCTCCTCTGGCTGGGTGCCTGGGCCTAAATATATGACAATGGACTGTTACAGTGGTGGGTGACGTGAAGCCTGATTCTCTGCTATGACATGAAGCCAGATCCTCTGTTACGGGACCTCTTTCCCCTGGCTGGATGCCTGGGCCTAAATATATGACAATGGACTGTTACAGTGGTGGCTGACGTGAAGCCTGATTCTCTGCTATGACATGCAGACTGATTCTCTGTTGACATGAAGCCAGATTCTCTGTTACGGGACCTCTCTCCTCTGGCCGGGTACCTGGGCCTAAATATATGCCAATGGACTGTTGCAGTGGTGGCTGACGTGAAGCCTGATTCTCTGCTATGACATGCAGACTGATTCTCTGCTGACATGAAACCAGATTCTCTGTTACGGGACCTCTCTCCTCTGGCTGGGTTCCTGGGCCTAAATATATGACAATGGACTGTTACAGTGGTGGGTGACGTGAAGCCTGATTCTCTGCTGACATGAAGCCAGATTCTCTGTTACGGGACCTCTCTCCTTTGCCTGGGTGCCTGGGCCTAAATATATGACAATGGACTGTTACAGTGGTGGGTGACGTGAAGCCAGATTCTCTGCTATGGGAGCTCTCTCCAATTGATATTGGTTAATTTTTATTTATTTCATTTTTATTCATTTTCCTATCCACATTTGTCTGCAGGGGGTTTACCTACATGTTGCTGCCTTTTGCAGCCTTCTAGCTCTTTCCTGGGCTGTTTTACAGCCCTTTTTAGTGCCGAAAAGTTCGGGTCCCCATTGCCTTCAATGGGGCTTGAGTTCGGGACGAAGTTCGGATCGGGTTCGGATCCCGAACCCGAACATTTCCGGGAAGTTCGGCCGAACTTCTCGGACCCGAACATCCAGGTGTCCGCTCAACTCTACTCAGAATCAAACCCGCCACCCTTCTTCCTATCCCACATATAAATAACATAAAGTCTAGACAAGATAATTTTAACACATTCATTCCCTGACACATCCCACAAACTTTCCATAACACACACTATACATCCCATAAACTTTCCATAACACACACTATAATAAACCATAATATTCTTGAATTCATTCTACCTTGTGCTCCTTTCCCACACATAGCTACTCTCCATTTTGCACACTCAATACCTGTCAAAGCTTTTACTAACCCACTCAATTTCCTCCATACATCCTTTGCATACGCACAATCCCAAAATACATGTCTCACTGATTCAGACTCACCACATCCCACTCTTGCGCAGACATCCATCCAAATCAAGTCTCTTTTTTTTGTACTTCCCGTTCCGGCAAAATATTTTGTAGACCCAACCAGACAATATCTTGATGTCTGTTTGTTATACCTCTTATTGACAATTTTTTACACACATCCACTGCCTCACTCATCCTTAATCCTACTATATCACATGCATTTTCATTCTCTCTCAAACCAACTAACATCCTCCTTTTATCCTAAAATGCTTTCATTTCTATAGACAACAAATCATACTTCCTGACAAACTTCTCAATCACCTCATACCATATTGGGCATTTAAAAGACACAGGAACTCTTGAATCCCTTTTATACTAATTCAAACCATAGAACATCCATCCAGACATATATCTCGCCATACACGCACTCTTACTCTGCTTTTCAATCGTCAACACAAACAATTTAATATAACTTAATCCAATAAAAATTTCAAAATTTGGGAAATCCAAGCCACCATTCACTCCACTCTTATACACAAATTCACGTTTCAGTTTCTCAATTTTACTCCCCCAGAGAAAAGTAAAAACTAATTTCTCCGCCCTCCTGATTTTCCTAGTACATCCTGGGTATATTCCAGCTACAAATAGAATAATCGGTAATATTACCGCTTTGATAATTAATACTTTTCCAAGCAACGATAACTCCCTCAACCTCCAAAAATTTATTTTTCTCTCTATCTTTCATCCAAATCCCTAACACTTTCACCTCATTCTGCTCATTCTTCACATCTTCCAGACAAACACTTTTATCCCCAAAACATTTAAAAACCGACTTGCCCCAATTAACCTTGAACGCAGACGCACCACAAAACATATCCATAACCTTCCTCTCCTCATACTAGCCAAATTATCACTCACAATCACCACATCATCCATATAACCTAGCACTTTCACAGTCTTACCCATACCCCCTGGCACCAACAAACCTTTCATCACTTTATATTTTCTCAACAAACACAATAACACTTCAATTATACAAAGAAATAGGACAGGGGACATGGGACACCCCTGTCTCACTCCACTCTGCACACTCACCTTTCCACTCAACCATCCATTAACCAAAATCTCACTCGACCACCATCATACAAACTTCTAACTCTATCCAAAATTTTGGGGGGAAATCCCATTTTGACCAGCACTCCAAACATAAACCAATGATCCACCCTATCATACGCCTTCTCAAAATCAATCGCCAACAACATACATTTCTGCTTCCTCACCAAACAGTCCCCAATCAAATCTCTCAGCAAACATACATTTTCACTCATCCTCCTCCCAGGCACCGCACATACTTGATCCTCATTCACAACTTTGCCAACTACTTCACGCATTCTGTTCGCCAGCACTTTGCTATACACTTTGTAATCAACATTGAGGAGCGTAATAGGCCTCCAATTTTCCAGCTTGTTTTTGTCCCCTTTTTTCTTGAAAATTAACACCACCACTCCTTCTTTCATAGATGTACCTATTACCCCTTTTTCCCACATAAACTTACAAACCTCACAAAAATCATTCCCAATCAACTCCCATACTTTGACATAAAACTCGACAGGTATTCCATCCTTCCCCGGAGTTTTGTTTTTCTTGCAGCTCCACACAACCTTTTAAATTTCAACCACAGAAATATCCTCACGTAAGCACTCTTGATCATCAGCACCTAATTCTTCACTCAAAGCATTCATAACATCCACCCTTAAAGATTCATCCACCCATCTTTTGCTATACAAATTAAAAAAACTTCCGCTACTCCAATCATACTTTTAGCTTTTACCCCCTCACTCTTACTATTAATCAACTCCTGCATATCTTCCTTTTTCTCAGACTTTTTTTTAAAGAAGAACCTTGTACATTTTTCATCCTTTTCAATAATATCAACTTTTGATCTGAAAATAATTTCTTTACCTTTTCTTTCCGTAACTAGCTTCCTCTGTCTTTTAACTTCCTCCAATGAGTTTGTTACATCCACACCAAAACTTTTCAGCTTCCACAGCCATTCAATCCTCTTATTCAACTCATCATACTCATTCCTCAGCCTCTTTGCTCTCTTATAACCCCATTTTTTGAAAAACAACTTAAACCTAGATTTCACCCACTCCCACCAACACAATATATTTTCAAACTCACTCTTTCTCAACTTCCATCTTTCATACTGATACTTAAAAATTTTCATCACCCTCTCATCATCCAACAACACAGTATTAAGCTTTCACACACCCCTACCATACAAACATTCTTCCTCACTTTCCACACAGACAGATAAACACATGTGATCTGAAAAAACTGCATTATCTTGAAACATCTTTGTACATTTTTATTTTTTTTAAATGAAAATGAAATCAATCCTGGAGGAGATGTCTCCTTTGTCTGACTTGAAAGTAACTGGAGGTGGCTTCCCTAACATTAGACCACAATCAAGAAAAGAAAAGTCAGTAATAATTTTCTTTAACTTATCCCCAGTTATATCGACCTTCCCACCCTCAACACTACAATTGAAATCCCCAAAAGAAAAGTTTGCACCCTGCCTACTAAATAAAAGCTCAGTTTGTCCAACAAATCTATTCTATCCTTCTTTCCTGTAGGACAGTAAACGTTTATTACTCTAAAACGAAACTCCTTATACTTAATTACGGCACTAATGCACCTTCCCACCTCCACCACAATATAACTATCAAAAACGAAATCTTTGTGCCCCAACAAAATTCCCACCCCGTCATTTTTATTGGCACAAGAGCCTGACCATATTGAGTCACCATATGGCCAGTCTCTTGCACAAACAGAATCAGAAATCCCGCACTCCTGAACACATGCAACCTCAGGGTTATGATTTTTAAAATAATCGAAGATAGCAGCTCTTCTTATCTTAGATTTTAAAAGTCTTACGTTCAGGGATAAGACATTAATTGTAATCTGTCTCCCCATTGCAGGTTTTTATTATAAGTGAGAAAATCAAAAAAAGAAATACCCCACAGTCCATTTCAGCCGATCCCTCCTGGGGACTGGTTTACTCCGGTACAGAATTTCATTGCTGTTTCGTCATCTAGAAACCGTGAGGTATTTTTGGAAATAGCGGGTTGAGGATATACATCTTGCCTCACCGGACTCTGGACATCCCCGGAACGATCTGGTGGAAGCAACCGGGGTTTTTTTGCTTTTGCATTAGAATCTTCTTCCGCCGACCTTGCCAAAGAAACAGTCAAGTCGCTCGTAGCGCCAAAGTCTCCTTGTCCCCCTTCACCCTCCTCCTGTGGCTCTCATGCCACCTGAGGACGTCAGGGGTTCTGGCCAAAGAGGGATCTACTTCTCCTTCCCCTTGAAGGTCTGTAAGCGGATCAAGCATCTGAGGTAAGTTCTCCACCTGTGAGAGCTCCATTTCAATATTCTCAAAGATCTCAAAAGTCCCCCCCCCCTGGTATTCGGAGGTTCCTCACTTTGCTGAGGAGCTACAACATTTTGTACAACAGCTTGTAGTGGTACAGGCTCAGGAGTTCGCATTACCTCTATCTGAGGCGACTGAACAGAAGTACCATCTCTCTGCGCAGGTGACTTGAATGGCCCTGCAGCTTTAGCCCTTGCAGCATCTGCATATGACTGAGGATTTCTTGTTCTCCAACCTCTAGCAGGACAACTACTAAAGGTGTGTCCCTCCTCATTGCACAAATTACAAACCACAGCATTTACACAGTCTCTTGCTATGTGTCAGCTTTTTTGGCATTTTTGACATACCTTTATGGTTTCTTGGCAATTTTCCATCACATGACCATAGATTTGACATCTGCGGCAAAAGCTTGGAGCATCCTGGAAAAACAAAAGGCCTCTGTCTCTTCCCAAAGCAAAACTCTGCGGAGGATGACTCACACCACCAGGCCCTCCAGGGCATGGCCGGAAGCGTACAAAGAACTTATGCTTACCGGTCCATAGTCCATGACTTCCCATCACTTTATGGCTATACACCACTTTCTCGCAGTATTTTGTCAGGAACAAATAGATGTCATCAACATGAACATGCGGGTTGAACATAAGAACCGTAAGATGGACGTCCCGATTGTATAACACAGTGAACGTTAGACCATCAAGTTCAGGGTTGTTCTTGTTACTCTCCAAAAACAAGTACAGGTTATGACATGCTGCAATAGAATTAAGCACCAAAGTACGTCTTCCACCAATTCGATCTTGAAGGCAAAGAACATCAGACATGGAAACATGAAGGATTCTAAACAGTACCTCTTTCACAAGGAACTCGTCGTTGAATTTCTGCTTTTCTTCCTCGATGTAGATGGCAAAAGCGTTTTGGACCGATAATCCTCGGTCCCAGCGTAGTCGATTTTCACGCCCATGGTAGGTCGCAAATCCGTGGATCGTCTTCCCAGTATCCTTCTCCCTAAAGCAGCAGGCAGCTTAAGCCCGAGGGCGATGCTGCAGGGCCAAGAGCTTGGACTAGGATCCCTTCTGGCAAAGATACATGATCTTAGCCAAAAGGCCGAGAAGCGATAACCAGAAAAGGGTTCGCCCTACAGGCCGATGGTCCTCAATGCAGAACACTTGTGAAGGCGATAGGCTACAGGCCCCAGCTGCAGAGACAGTCCGGGAGGCTTCTTTCTCTCACAAACCAGGGAAAACGTGCGTCCTACGCTCTGAAATCAACAGCATGTGCCACTTCGTGTTTTTAGTATCTGCATAGCTCCGCCCACCACTTTTGGTCACGCCTTTTCTTCGCACGAAATTCCTGGTGCCAAAGCACGCCAAGCACAAAGACCGATAAGGAGTGAATGGAGAGTAGTAAGAAAAAAAAAAAAAGGTTATGCATTGTTGATTGTGATGTCCCGGGCCCATTGTTGAGTGTTCCGTCAGGGCCCTTGTGATGTCATCCACTGACCTGACCTTACTTGACCTCTGACATGACAGGCCTCTTGTGACACATGCAGTGTTCCGTCCATTGGCCAGACAAGGCAGGTCCAGCTGTTGCTGATACATAGGAAGTGCTGCAATACTTTTTAGCCTCCAAGTCATCCATCCAGTTTAAAAGATCCACAAGAGGGAGACACAGGCAAACAAATTTTACTTATTTACTAAAGCACTACAAAAGCAAATTGGTTACATCAAGCGAACTTGCTACAAAAGGGTAAATTCCCAGGAACAACTCAACAGGCCCGAATCAAACCCAAGGTGCGTGGAGTGGAGATCCAAACACTGCATTCAGGTGATAAGCCAATTAACCTAACAATTAAGCCATCAATCTTAATTGGATTTGGAGTGTTTGGAGAGGTGACTGGATGGCTGGCTGGGTTGCTTGGTGCTGGAACAAACCCACACACAGCTGATGCAATTAGGAGATTGACAGGCTAGATGCAGCAGCAGCAGGTATGCAGAAAGCAGCACAGCACAGCACAGCACAGCACAGCCCTCACAGAGGAAGGAGAAGCTGAAATTCAGTGCAGACTCCTGAGGCAGGACACAGCAACTTTCCATTTGCTTGCTGGAAGGATCCTTGAAATCCATCACTCAATTTCATTCAGTTTTTTTATACTGGAATAGAAAGGGTGCACCGGTCCTGGAGGTACTGCAATACCAGGTCAATGCGTGGAGTGGACAAAGCAAGCTCTTTTTCCATCTCTCTGTTCGAAAAATCCATTTAATATATGGTCCCTAGATAGGGGACGTATCAGATATTAAACTGATAAGAACAGATTTTTTTTTAAGTTGATTATCCCAAAGGGGTAAATTTATAAAAAAAAATCAACATTTACATAAAATAAGATACATTATAATCATAAAATCAATTTACATAAATACATATATAAAATTGATTTAAATAAGATTCAATTACAGACTCCCATTCTCTTAAAAACCATTTGTGACACATAAAAGGCAAATTTTTCTTGTCAATTAAATAATATTTATACATTTCTGATAAAATCAATTTTAAAACCTCCTCTTCAGAAATAAAATCATGTTTAAAGCATAAAATATTTCTGGCAGACCACAGAGCTGCTTTGACACAATTAGTCATCTTCCATGCCAGAGTCCTCTTTATTCTTGATGGGCATTCCAGACCTCCATAAAAGACACCGTCCATTGTCAAAACTCTCAGTCCTGTAATTTTCTTTAAAAGCGGGAATATCTTTGTCCAAATTTTTTCCGCAAAATGACAGTGCCAGAATATCTGGTAGACATCCTCTAATTCTCTGCAACCTCCCCGTGGACATTCTGTGGTGCTGGTTAAACCTCTTCGGTGCTGGAATGCCCGGCATGGAAGACACTCATGTACGCAGCTCCAGGCCAGGTCTTTCTGTGGGTTAAAAATATAGTTAATATTGACATCCTTCCAAATCTGTTTACATTTTGTATCACTAAAATTATTTATAGGGGCCGCCATTTTTCCATCTTTTAGCTCTTTTAAAATAATTTTACTATTTTTTAAATCTTCCACCCTTTTTCCTTTTAGATTTAAATTGGTCACTATTTCCTCTAAAATTTTATAATAATTAGGTAGGTTAAAAGCATAAGGAGAATTTAAAACTGTTTTGAACCATTGATTCCGCCTCATAAAATAACCTGTATTGTACCGCATAAAATAGGACCAATAATTATCTTTAAAAAGGGTATTAAAACACAAACTAAAATATTTTATTAAAAGGAACTCTTTTATATCTGGGAAGTCCTTACCACCTTTATGTTTGGGAAGCGTTACCAATTCTCTTCGGAGTTTCTCCATTCTCGATCCCCATAAAAAATTAAAACACACTTTATTAATAATTTTTAACAGGCGTTTGGAGGGTGGAAAAAACATGCTTAAATATAATAAAATTGGTAAAATTATAATTTTTAAAACTAAAATCTTCCCTTCCATCGTTAGACTTCTCAGACCCCACATACTTATTTTCTTACCTATTTTTTCTGTTACCGTGTCCCAGCTCTTAAGACCATCATTTGACTCACTGAAGGTGATTCCTAAAATCTGCACAGACTCTGCTTCAGCGATGGGGATGTCCTCTAAAACCATTTCTCCAATGTTTAAAATACTACTTTTATTAAAATTAATTTTAAAACCAGAGGAGGAGCAGAAATGTTTGATTTGTTTGGATGTTTTTTGAATTGATGGGGTGTCCCTACCGATCACCGCCACATCGTCCATGTACCCCACTACTTTAGCCTCTAGACTTGCCCCAAGAGGCCGTTTTTAACTATTGTATAAAACCATCCGGTATACCCATTTTCTTTAAAACTTGAAAAAGATAAAAGTGTGACACACGATCAAACGCTTTTTCAAAGTCTAAAGATAAAATTGCTACTTTCTCCTTCCTGTCTTTAGCATTATTGATCACATCTTTTAAAAGGTTCAAATTCTCCCAGATAGTTCTCCCGGGTATCCCACAGACCTGGTTGTGATGAATTATTTTATGGACCACCTTCTTCATTCTGTTTGCACATATTTTCGCCATAATTTTGTAATCACAATTTAAAAGTGTAATTGGTCTCCAGTTCATTACATCCGTCTTATCTCCTTTTTTATAGAGTAGGGACACTTCTCCTTTCTTCCAGGAACCCGGGAGAGTCTTGGATCTAAAAACCTCTTTAAAAATATAAAACAGATCTTCTCTTAAAATATAATAAAAAGTAACATAATACTCTATGGGTATACCGTCCGGCCCAGGAACTTTTTCTTTCTTAAAACTCTTAATAGTCTCTAAAACTTCTTGCTCTGTAATACCCTGTAATAAAAACATTTTCAAATCATCATCTAATACACTTTCTATCACCTTCAGTGAGCGTTTCATGAAAAACTTGTCAACTTTTTTCTCATTAAAAAGATCTGAATAAAACTCATGCACTTTACGTAAAATATCTTTTATGTTGCTCTCACCTTCAAGCTCCTCGATCTGGGTGCGTTTTTCTTGAATCTTTTTAAAAAAGTACCTGGAACAGGTGCTATTTCTTTTTTGCTCTCTTCTATTTCTTCATTGATCTCGGAGCTTATATTGCGTCTGCAAACGGGTATTTAATTTTTCATAAAAGTCTCTTTTTTCTTGAGCTTTCTCTCTTCGCACTCTTATAAAAAAGGTTTTAATTTTTTTCTTCATTTTCTCTCACCATACTGTTATCGGCATTTGGGGATCTCTTACCCGTTTGCAGCGCTTGTAAAATGCAATAAAATCAGATAAAACCTTCAGATCTTTTAAAAGGGAGATATTTAATTTCCAGCTTACTTTCTTTTTATTCTTACCACGATACTGTACCTTAAAAAATAATAATTTATGATCAGAGAAAATATTGGATAAAAGCTCACAACTAGGGATGAGCGAACTCGAACTGTATAGTTCGCGTTCGTACCGAATTTTGGGGTGTCCATGACACGGACCCGAACCCGGACATTTTCGTAAAAGTCCGGGTCCGGGTTCGGTGTTCGTCGCTTTCTTGGCGCTTTTGTGACGCTTTCTTGGCGCTTTTGTGACGCTTTCTTGGCGCTTTTTGTGACGCTTTCTTGGCGCTTTTTGAAAGGCTGCAAAGCAGCCAATCAACAAGCGTCATACTACTTGCCCCAAGAGGCCGTCACAGCCATGCCTACTATTGGCATGGCTGTGATTGGCCAGAGCACCATGTGACCCAGCCTCTATTTAAGCTGGAGTCACATAGCGCCGCCCGTCACTCTGCTCTGATTAGCGTAGGGAGAGGTTGCGGCTGCGACAGTAGGCAGATTAACTCCTCCAAAGGACTTGATTAATCGATCGATCTGCAGCTGTGCATCATTGAGCTGCTGAAATTCAATTGCTCACTGTTTTTAGGCTGCCCAGACCGTTTGTCAGTCACTTTTTTCTGGGGTGATCGGCGGCCATTTTGTGTCTTGTGGTGCGCCAGCACAAGCTGAGACCAAGTGCATTTAACCCTCAATGGTGTGGTTGTTTTTTGGCTAAAGCCTACATCAGGGTGAAGCTGTCACACCAAATGCATTTAACCAGCAATAGTCTGTAAATTTTTTGGCCATATACTACATCAGGGGCAAGATGCGCCCGTCACCAAGTGCATTTAACCCTCAGTAGTGTGGTTGGTCAAGCTGTCACACCAAGTGCATTTAACCAGCAATAGTCTGTTAATTTTTTGGCCATATACTACATCAGGGGCAAGCTGCGCCCGTCACCAAGTGCATTTAACCCTCAATAGTGTGGTTGGTCAAGCTGTCACACCAAGTGCATTTAACCAGCAATAGTCTGTTCATTTTTTGGCCATATACTACATCAGGGGCAAGCTGCGCCTGTCACCAAGTGCATTTAACCCTCAATGGTGTGGTTGTTTTTTGGCTAAAGCCTACATCAGGGTGAAGCTGTCACACCAAGTGCATTTAACCAGCAATAGTCTGTTCATTTTTTGGCCATATACTACATCAGGGGCAAGCTGCGCCCGTCACCAAGTGCATTTAACCCTCAGTAGTGTGGTTGGTCAAGCTGTCACACCAAGTGCATTTAACCAGCAATAGTCTGTTCATTTTTTGGCCATATACTACATCAGGGGCAAGCTGCGCCCGTCACCAAGTGCATTTAACCCTCAGTAGTGTGGTTGGTCAAGCTGTCACACCAAGTGCATTTAACCAGCAATAGTCTGTTCATTTTTTGGCCATATACTACATCAGGGGCAAGCTGCGCCCGTCACCAAGTGCATTTAACCCTCAGTAGTGTGGTTGGTCAAGCTGTCACACCAAGTGCATTTAACCAGCAATAGTGTGGTTATTTTTTGGCCATATCCCAGTCTAATTCTGTCAGTAAATCCATACCGGTCACCCAGCGCCTAAATACTAGGCCTCAAATTTATATCCCGCTAAATCTGTCGTTACCGCTGTACTGTTGTGGCTGGGCAAGTTATTTAGTGTCCGTCAAAGCACATTTTTTGTTCAGGGTTGAAATACAATTCCCAATTTAGCAATTTCATAATTTAGTGGTTTCTGCTATATCAGAGCTATTTGAAATCTATCCCTAAAAGGGTATATAATATTCAAGGTGCACATAGAGTCATTCAGAATAACTTCACACACACGCTACTGTGCATTTCCAAGTCTAATTCTGTCACTAAATCCATACCGGTCACCCAGCGCCTAAATACTAGGCCTCAAATTTATATCCCGCTAAATCTGTCATTACCGCTGTACTGTTGTGGCTGGGCAAGTTATTTAGTGTCCGTCAAAGCACATTTTTTGTTTAGGGTTGAAATACAATTCCCAATTTAGAAATTTCATACTTTAGTGGTTTCTGCTATATCAGAGCTATTTGAAATCTATCCCTAAAAGGGTATATAATATTCAAGGTGCACATAGGGTCATTCAGAATAACTTCACACACACGCTACTGTGCATTTCCAAGTCTAATTCTGTCACTAAATCCATACCGGTCACCCGGCGCCTAAATACTAGGCCTCAAATTTATATCCCGCTAAATCTGTCGTTACCGCTGTACTGTTGTGGCTGGGCAAGTTATTTAGTGTCAGTCAAAGCACATTTTTTGTTCTGGGTTGAAATACAATTCCCAATTTAGCAATTTCATAATTTAGTGGTTTCTGCTATATCAGAGCTATTTGAAATCTATCCCTAAAAGGGTATATAATATTCAAGGTGGACATAGGGTCATTCAGAATAACTTCACACACACGCTACTGTGCATTTCCAAGTCTAATTCTGTCAGTAAATCCATACCGGTCACCCAGCGCCTAAATACTAGGCCTCAAATTTATATTCAGCTGAATTTGAATACAATACATTGGGCCAAATAATATTTTTGTTGTTGTGGTGAACCATAACAATGAGGAAAACATCTAGTAAGGGACGCGGACGTGGACATGGTCGTGGTGGTGTTAGTGGACCCTCTGGTGCTGGGAGAGGACGTGGCCGTTCTGCCACATCCACACGTCCTAGTGTACCAACTACCTCAGGTCCCAGTAGCCGCCAGAATTTACAGCGATATATGGTGGGGCCCAATGCCGTTCTAAGGATGGTAAGGCCTGAGCAGGTACAGGCATTAGTCAATTGGGTGGCCGACAGTGGATCCAGCACGTTCACATTATCTCCCACCCAGTCTTCTGCAGAAAGCGCACAGATGGCATCTAAAAACCAACCCCATCAGTCTGTCACATCACCCCCATGCATATCAGGGAAACTGTCTGAGCCTCAAGTTATGCAGCAGTCTCTTATGCTGTTTGAAGACTCTGCTGGCAGGGTTTCCCAAGGGCATCCAGCTAGCCCTTCCCCAGCGGTGGAAGACATAGACTGCACTGACGCTCAACCACTTATGTTTCCTGATGATGAAGACATGGGAATACCACCTCAGCATGTCTCTGATGATGACGAAACACAGGTGTCAACTGCCGCGTCTTTCTGCAGTGTGCAGACTGAACAGGAGGTCAGGGATCAAGACTGGGTGGAAGACGATGCAGGGGACGATGAGGTCCTAGACTCCACATGGAATGAAGGTCGTGCCACTGACTTTCACAGTTCGGAGGAAGAGGCAGTGGTGAGACCGAGCCAACAGCGTAGCAAAAGAGGGAGCAGTGGGCAAAAGCAGAACACCCGCCGCCAAGAGACTCCGCCTGCTAATGACCGCCGCCATCTGGGACCGAGCACCCCAAAGGCAGCTTCAAGGAGTTCCCTGGCATGGCACTTCTTCAAACAATGTGCTGATGACAAGACCCGAGTGGTTTGCAAGCTGTGCCATCAGAGCCTGAAGCGAGGCATTAACGTTCTGAACCTGAGCACAACCTGCATGACCAGGCACCTGCATGCAAAGCATGAACTGCAGTGGAGTAAACACCTTAAAACCAAGGAAGTCACTCAGGCTCCCCCTGCTACCTCTTCTGCTGCTGCCGCCTCTTCCTCCGCCTCTGGAGGAACGTTGGCACCTGCCGCCCAGCAAACAGGGGATGTACCACCAACACCACCACCACCTCCGTCACCAAGCGTCTCAACCATGTCACACGGCAGCGTTCAGCTCTCCATCTCACAAACATTTGCGAGAAAGCGTAAATTCCCACCTAGCCACCCTCGATCCCTGGCCCTGAATGCCAGCATTTCTAAACTACTGGCCTATGAAATGCTGTCATTTAGGCTGGTGGACACAGACAGCTTCAAACAGCTCATGTCGCTTGCTGTCCCACAGTATGTTGTTCCCAGCCGCCACTACTTCTCCAAGAGAGCCGTGCCTTCCCTGCACAACCAAGTATCCGATAAAATCAAGTGTGCACTGCGCAACGCCATCTGTAGCAAGGTCCACCTAACCACAGATACGTGGACTAGTAAGCACGGCCAGGGACGCTATATCTCCCTAACTGCACACTGGGTAAATGTAGTGGCAGCTGGGCCCCAGGCGGAGAGCTGTTTGGTGCACGTCCTTCCGCCGCCAAGGATCGCAGGGCAACATTCTTTTCCTCCTTCTTGGCTTCCTCCTCCTCTTCTTCCACCTGCTCATCCAGTCAGCCACACACCTTCACCACCAACTTCAGCAGGCCATTCTGAAACTCATATGTTTGGGGGACAGGCCCCACACTGCACAGGAGTTGTGGCGGGGTATAGAACAACAGACCGACGAGTGGTTGCTGCCGGTGAGCCTCAAGCCCGGCCTGGTGGTGTGTGATAATGGGCGAAATCTCGTTGCAGCTCTGGGACTAGACAATTTGACGCACATCCCTTGCTTGGCGCATGTGCTGAATTTGGTGGTGCAGAAGTTCATTCACAACTACCCCGACATGTCAGAGCTGCTGCATAAAGTGCGGGCCGTCTGTTCGCGCTTCCGGCGTTCACATACTGCTGCTGCTCGCCTGTCTGCGCTACAGCGTAACTTCGGCCTTCCCACTCACCGCCTCATATGCGACGTGCCCACCAGGTGGAACTCCACCTTGCACATGCTGGACAGACTGTGCGAGCAGCAGCAGGCCATAGTGGAGTTTCAGCTGCAGCACGCACGGGTTAGTCGCACTACAGAACAGCACTACTTCACCACCAATGACTGGGCCTCCATGCGAGACCTGTGTGCCCTGTTGCGCTGTTTCGTGTACTCCACCAACATGGCCAGTGGCGATGACGCCGTTATCAGCGTTACAATACCACTTCTATGTCTCCTTGAGAAAACACTTAGGGCGATGATGGAAGAGGAGGTGGCCCAGGAGGAGGAAGAGGGGTCATTTTTAGCACTTTCAGGCCAGTCTCTTCGAAGTGACTCAGAGGGAGGTTTTTGGCAACAGCAGAGGCCAGGTACAAATGTGGCCAGCCAGGGCCCACTACTGGAGGAGGACGAGGATGAGGAGGAGGTGGAGGAGGATGAGGATGAAGCATGGTCACAGCGGGGTGGCACCCAACGCAGCTCGGGTCCATCACTGGTGCGTGGCTAGGGGGAAAGGCAGGACGATGACGATACGCCTCCCACAGAGGACAGCTTGTCCTTACCCCTGGGCAGCCTGGCACACATGAGCGACTACATGCTGCAGTGCCTGCGCAACGACAGCAGAGTTGCCCACATTTTAACCTGTGCGGACTACTGGGTTGCCACCCTGCTGGATCCACGCTACAAAGACAATGTGCCCACCTTACTTCCTGCACTGGAGCGTGATAGGAAGATGCGCGAGTACAAGCGAACGTTGGTAGACGCGCTACTGAGAGCATTACCAAATGTCACAGGGGAACAAGTGGAAGCCCATGGCCAAGGCAGAGGAGGAGCAAGAGGTCGCCAAGGCAGCTGTGTCACGGCCAGCTCCTCTGAGGGCAGGGTTAGCATGGCAGAGATGTGGAAAACTTTTGTCAACACGCCACAGCTAACTGCACCACCACCTGATACGCAACGTGTTAGCAGGAGGCAACATTTCACTAACATGGTGGAACAGTACGTGTGCACACCCCTCCACGTACTGACTGATGGTTCGGCCCCATTCAACTTCTGGGTCTCTAAATTGTCCACGTGGCCAGAGCTAGCCTTTTATGCCTTGGAGGTGCTGGCCTGCCCGGCGGCCAGCGTTTTGTCTGAACGTGTATTCAGCACGGCAGGGGGCGTCATTACAGACAAACGCAGCCGCCTGTCTACAGCCAATGTGGACAAGATGACGTTCATAAAAATGAACCAGGCATGGATCCCACAGGACCTGTCCGTCCCTTGTCCAGATTAGACATTAACTACCTCCCCTTAACCATATATTATTGGACTCCAGGGCACTTCCTCATTCAATCCTATTTTTATTTTCATTTTACCAATATATTGCGAGGCTACCCAAATTTGAATGAACCTCTCCTCTGTCTGGGTGCCGGGACCTAAATATATGCCAATGGACTGTTCCAATGTTGGGTGACGTGAAGCCTGATTCTCTGCTATGACATGCAGACTAATTCTCTGCTGACATGAAGCCAGAACCTCTGTTACGGGACCTCTCTCCTCTGCCTGGGTGCTGGGCCTAAATATCTGACAATGGACTGTTGCAGTGGTGGCTGACGTAAAGCCTGATTTTCTGCTATGACATGCAGACTGATTCTCTGCTGACATGAAGCCAGATCCTCTGTTACGGGACCTCTCTCCTCTGCCTGGGTGCTGGGCCTAAATATCTGACAATGGACTGTTGCAGTGGTGGCTGACGTGAAGCCTGATTTTCTGCTATGACATGCAGACTGATTCTCTGCTGACATGAAGCCAGATCCTCTGTTACGGGACCTCTCTCCTCTGCCTGGGTGCTGGGCCTAAATATCTGACAATGAACTGTTGCAGTGGTGGCTGACGTGAAGCCTGATTTTCTGCTATGACATGCAGACTGATTCTCTGCTGACATGAAGCCAGATCCTCTGTTACGGGACCTCTCTCCTCTGCCTGGGTGCTGGGCCTAAATATATGCCAATGGACTGTTGCAGTGGTGGCTGACGTGAAGCCTCATTCTCTGCTATGACATGCAGACTAATTCTCTGTTACGGGACCTCTCTCCTCTGCCTGGGTGCTGGGCCTAAATTTATGAAAATGGACTCTTACAGTGGTGGGTGACGTGAAGCCTGATTCTCTGCTATGATATGAAGACTGATTCTCTGCTGACATGAAGCCAGATTGTCTGTTACGGGACCTCTCTCCTCTGCCTGGGTGCTGGGCCTTAATTTATGAAAATGGACTCTTACAGTGGTGGGTGACGTGAAGCCTGATTCTCTGCTATGACATTAAGACTGATTCTCTGCTATGACATGAAGACTGATTCTCTGCTGACATGAAGCCAGATTGTCTGTTACGGGACCTCTCTCCTCTGCCTGGGTGCTGGGCCTAAATTTATGACAATGGACTGTTGCAGTGGTGGCTGACGTGAAGCCTGATTTTCTGCTATGACATGCAGACTGATTCTCTGCTGACATGAAGCCAGATCCTCTGTTATGGGACCTCTCTCCTCTGCCTGGGTGCTGGGCCTAAATATATGCCAATGGACTGTTGCATTGGTGGCTGACGTGAAGCCTGATTCTCTGCTATGACATACAGACTGATTCTCTGCTGACATGAAGACAGATTCTCTGTTACGGGACCTCTCTCCTCTGCCTGGGTGCCGTGGCCTAAATATCTGAGGATGGACTGTTCCAGTGGTGGGTGAGGTGAAGCCAGATTCTCTGCTATGGGACCTCTGTCCAATTGATTTTGGTTAATTTGTATTTATTTAATTTTTATTTTAATTCATTTCCCTATCCAAATTTGTTTGCAGGGGATTTACCTACATGTTGCTGCCTTTTGCAGCCCTCTAGCCCTTTCCTGGGCTGTATTACAGCCTTTTTAGTGCCGAAAAGTTCGGGTCCCCATTGACTTCAATGGGGTTCAGGTACGGGACGAAGTTCGGATCGGGTTCGGATCCCGAACCCGAACATTTTCGGGAAGTTCGGCCGAACTTCTCGAACCCGAACATCCAGGTGTCCGCTCAACTCTAGTAGTCAGATGTATTGGCACCTTTGATGCCCAAAACAATCAAATCTATCATATTTTGAACAAACACTGGCATGTCCTCTGGGCGGACAATGACCTGAGGGCAGTGATTAACAAGAAACCCAGGGTTACATACCGTAGAGGTAAAAACCTCAAGGACACCTTGGTCCATAGTTTCTACCATTCTACACCACCCAATACTACCTGGCTTTCATCAAAAGTGGTGGGCACTTACCCGTGTGGAGATTGCCTCTTCTGCCCTTTTGTGAAGAAATGCCAATCATTTGTTAACCCTGTGGATGAGAAGGAATACAACATAAGACAATATATTAATTGTAAGACCAAAGGCATTGTATATGCCATTCAATGCTCTTGCCCTAAAATCTATGTAGGAAAGACGTTTAGGAGGAGAATCTCACAACACCTTAGTAGTATTAACACCAAAGCTGACACCTCAATCTCCAGACACGTCAAGGCCCACCATGGTGGTGACCATAAGGCATTAAAATTTTGGGGAATTTGTAAGAAAACTGTAGGTGCCAGAAGAGGAGATTTGGACGCCATCCTTTTACAGGAAGAGACTAGGTGGATTTATAGGCTTGATAGCCTTAGCCCCAAAGGTCTCAATTAAGGTTTTGTTTCACAGCCTTTCTTTAAGAGTGAGGGAGAGGTACCATTCTATGTTGGTTTTTCAATTATTGCATTCTCTTTTCTCTTTTTTACTTTTTGCTCAGTGTCTTATTAAGTGTTAATATTGACTCGTTTCAAGCTATTGGATTATTATCCTACAGTTCCTGAAATTTTGGGGTGCCACAAGGACGGTATCAACTAATAATTTTTTCTGAGGGTGATTTTAGACCATAAAGGGAGTTATACTGTCCTATAAAATGGTCCTATGCATCGGCGTTACCATTGCTAGTAAGATCAAGGGTCTTGAATGAATGGTCTAGAATTTTTAAATATGGCACGCACCTCTACTATGCCAGTGTTTCACTGCCCAAAGGGTAGATCCTTGTAAAATTATTATAATTCTTCTATTCACATATAGTCCTCTGACACTTCTTTTTGTGGGTCCCTCAAGACCCCATAGTGATATATTAGTATGTGTTAATAGTAGGGATGAGCGAACCTGAACTGTATAGTTCGGGTTTGTACCGAATTTTGGGGTGTCCGTGAAACGGACCTGAACCCGAACATTTTCATAAAAGTCCGGGTTTCGGGTTCGGTGTTCGTCGCTTTCTTGGCGCTTTTTGAAAGGCTGCAAAGCAGCCAATCAACAAGCGTCATACTACTTGCCCCAAGAGGCCGTCACAGCCATGCCTACTATTGGCATGGCTGTGATTGGCCAGTGCAGCATGTGACCCAGCCTCTATTTAAGCTGGAGTCACGTAGCGCCGCACGTCACTCTGCTCTGATCAGTGTAGGGAGAGGTTGCAGCTGCTACTGTTAGGGCGAGATTAGGCAGTCATTAACTCCTCAAAAACACTTAATTCAGTGATCGATCTACAGCTGTTCATCATTGAACTGCTGCTATTTAATTGCTCACTGTTTTTAGGCTGCCCAGAGCGTTTTTCAGTCACTTTTTTCTGGGGTTATCGGCGGCCATTTTGTGTCTTGTGGTGCGCCAGCAGAAGCTGCCACCAAGTACATTTAACCATCAATAGTGTGGTTATTTTTTTGCTATATCCTACATCAGGGGCTTGGCTGTGCTTGCTATTTTATTGAGGAGTGAAATACAATTGCCAAAATAGCAGTACCCTAAATCTGGAGTTTCAGCTGTGGCCAGCCAATTGTAATACTGTCTGCTGTCTGGCAAAGGATATATTTTTGTTCTGGGTTGAAATACAATTCCCAACTTAGCAATTCCCTAAATCAGTGGTTTCTGCTGTATCAAGCCTACTTTAAATCTATCCATAAAAGGGTATATTAGATTGAAGGTGCAGATAGTGTCATCCTCAATAACTTCACACGCTACCGTGCATTTCCAAATTTAATTCTGCTCCTAAAAGTATACCTGTCACCCAGCGCCTAAAGAATAGTCCTAAAATTTATATTCAGCTAAATCTGTGTTTATTGCTGAGGCTGGTCATTTCATTTAGTGTCCGCCAAAGCACAGTTTTTGTTCTGGGTTGAAATACAATTCCAAAATTAGCAATTCCCTAAATCAGTTGTTTCTGCTGTATCAGGCCTACTTTAAATCTATCCATAAAAGGGTATATTAGATTGAAGGTGCAGATAGTGTCATTCTCAATAACTTCACACAAACGCTACTGTGCATTTCCAAGTCTAATTTTGTCCGTAAACGTATAACTGTGCCCAGCGCCAAAATAATAGGCCTCAAATTTATAGTTGGCTAAATCTGTCCTTACTGCTGTGCCTGTATTGGTGTAATACGGTACCTAAATAGATAGCCAGATAGTGTTAGGTGTCTGTAAAAAAAGGCCTGAATTTGAATTCAATACATTGAGCCAAATAATATTTTTATTTTTGTGGTGAACGGTAACAATGAGGAAAACATCTAGTAAGGGACGCGGACATGGTCGTGGTGGTGTTAGTGGACCCTCTGGTGCTGGGAGAGGACGTGGCCGTTCTGCCACTGCCACACGTCCTAGTGTACCAACTACCTCAGGTCCCAGTAGCCGCCATAATTTACAGCGATATTTGGCGGGGCCCAATGCTGTTCTAAGGATAATAAGGCCTGAGCAGGTACAGGCATTAGTCAATTGGGTGGCCGACAGTGGATCCAGCACGTTCACATTATCTCCCACCCAGTATTCTGCAGAAAGCGCACAGATGGCGCCTGAAAACCAAGCCCATCAGTTTGTCACATCACCCCCATGCATATCAGGGAAACTGTCTGAGCCTCAAGTTATGCAGCAGTCTCTTATGCTGTTTGAAGACTCTGCTGGCAGGGTTTCCCAAAGGCATCCACCTAGCCCTTCCACAGCGGTGGAAGACATAGAATGCACTGACGCACAACCATTTAGGTTTCCTGATGATGAGGACATGGGAATACCACCTCAGCACGTCTCTGATGATGACGAAACACAGGTGCCAACTGCTGCTTCTTTCTGCAGTGTGCAGACTGAACAGGAGGTCAGGGAGGAAGACTGGGTGGAAGACGATGCAGGGGACGATGAGGTCCTAGACCCCACATGGAATGAAGGTCGTGCCACTGACTTTCACAGTTCCGAGGAAGAGGCAGTGGTGAGACCGAGCCAACAGCGTAGCAAAAGAGGGAGCAGAGGGCAAAAGCAGAACACCCGCTGCCAAAAGACTCCGCCTGCTACTGACCGCCGCCATCTGGGACCGAGCACCCCAAAGGCAGCTTCAAGGAGTTCCCTGGCATGGCACTTCTTCAAACAATGTGCTGACGACAAGACCCGAGTGGTTTGCACGCTGTGCCATCAGAGCCTGAAGCGAGGCATTAACGTTCTGAACCTGAGCACAACCTGCATGACCAGGCACCTGCATGCAAAGCATGAACTGCAGTGGAGTAAACACCTTAAAAACAAGGAAGTCACTCAGGCTCCCCCTGCTACCTCTTCTGCTGCTGCCGCCTCGGCCTCTTCCTCCGCCTCTGGAGGAACGATGGCACCTGCCGCCCAGCAAACAGAGGATGTACCACCAACACCACCACCTCCGTCACCAAGCATCTCAACCATGTCACACGCCAGCGTTCAGCTCTCCATCTCACAAACATTTGAGAGAAAGCGTAAATTCCCACCTAGCCACCCTCGATCCCTGGCCCTGATTGCCAGCATTTCTAAACTACTGGCCTATGAAATGCTGTCATTTAGGCTGGTGGACACAGACAGCTTCAAACAGCTCATGTCGCTTGATGTCCCATAGTATGTTGTTACCAGCCGCCACTACTTCTCCAAGAGAGCCGTGCCTTCCCTGCACAACCAAGTATCCGATAAAATTAAGAGTGCACTGCGCAATGCCATCTGTGGCAAGGTCCACCTAACCAGAGATACGTGGACCAATAAGTACGGCCAGGGACGCTATATCTCCCTAACTGCACACTGGGTAAATGTAGTGGCGGCTGGGCCCCAGGCGGAGAGCTGTTTGGCGCACGTCCTTCCGCCGTCAAGGATCGCAGGGCAACATTCTTTGCCTCCTGTTGCCTCCTCCTCCTACTCGGCTTCCTCCTCCTCTTCTTCCACCTGCTCATCCAGTCAGCCACAAACCTTCACCACCAACTTCAGCCCGGGGTAAACTTTAGCAGGCCTTTCTGAAACTCATATGTTTGGGGGACAGGCCCCACACCGCACAGGAGTTGTGGCGGGGTATAGAACAACAGACCGACGAGTGGTTGCTGCCGGTGAGCCTCAAGCCCGGCCTGGTGGTGTGTGATAATGGGCGAAATCTCGTTGCAGCTCTGGGACTAGCCGGTTTGACGCACATCCCTTGCCTGGCGCATGTGCTGAATTTGGTGGTGCAGAAGTTCATTCACAACTACCCCAACATGTCAGAGCTGCTGCATAAAGTGCGGGCCGTCTGTTCACGCTTCTGGCATTCACATCCTGCCGCTGCTCGCCTGTCTGCGCTACAGCGTAACTTTGGCCTTCCTGCTCACCGCCTCATATGCCACGTGGCCCACCAGGTCGAACTCCACCTTGCACATGCTGGACAGACTGTGCGAGCAGCAGCAGGCCATAGTGGAGTTTCAGCTGCAGCACGCACGGATCAGTCGCACTGCGGAACAGCACCACTTCACCACCAATGACTGGGCCTCCATGCGAGACCTGTGTGCCCTGTTGCGCTGTTTCGAGTACTCCACCAACATGGCCAGTGGCGATGACGATGTTATCAGTGTTACAATACCACTTCTATGTCTCCTTGAGAAAACACTTAGGGCGATGATGGAAGAGGGATCATTTTTAGCACTTTCAGGCCAGTCGCTTCGAAGAGACTCAGAGGGAGTTTTTTTGCAACAGCAGAGGCCAGGTACAAATGTGGCCAGCCAGGGCCCACTACTGGAGGACGAGGAGGAGGTGGATGAAGCATGTTCTCACCGGGGTAGCACCCAACGCAGCTCGGGCCCATCACTGGTACATGGCTGGGGGGAAACGCAGGAAGATGACGATACGCCTCCCACAGAGGACAGCTTGTCCTTACCTCTGGGCAGCCTGGCACACATGAGCGACTACATGCTGCAGTGCCTGCGCAATGACAGCAGAGATGCCCACATTTTAACGTGTGCGGACTACTGGGTTGCCACCCTGGTACAAAGACAATGTGCCCACCTTACTTCTTGCACTGGAACGTGATAGGAAGATGCGCAAGTAAAAGCGCACGTTGGTACTGAGAGCATTCCCAAATGTCACAGGGGAACAAGTGGAAGCCCAAGGCGAAGACAGAGGAAGAGCAAGAGGACGCCAACGCAGCTGTGACACTGCCAGCTCTTCTGAGGGCAGGGTTAGCATGGCAGAGATGTGGAAAAGTTTTGTCAACACGCCACAGCTAACTGCACCACCACCTGATACGGAACATGTTAGAAGGAGGCAACATTTCACAAATATGGTGGAACAGTACGTGTGCACACTTCTCCACGTACTGACTGATGGTTCGGCCCGATTCAACTTTTGGGTCTCCAAATTGTCCTCGTGGCCAGAGCTAGCCTTTTATGCCTTGGAGGTGCTGGCATGCCCGGTGGCCAGCATTTTGTCTGAACGTGTATTCAGCACGGCAAGGGGTGTCATTACAGACAAAGGCAGCAGCCTGTCTACAGCCAATGTGGACAAGCTGACGTTCATAAAAATGAACCAGGCATGGATCCAACAGGACCTGTCCAACCCTTGTGCAAATTAGACATTAACTACCTCCCCTTAACCATATATTATTGTACTCCTGGGCACTTCCTCATTCAATCCTATTTTCATTTTCATTTTACCATTATATTGCGGGGCAACCTAAAGTTGAATGAACCTCTCCTCTGTCTGGGTGTCGGGGCCTAAAAATATCTGACAATGGACTGTTCCAGTGTTGGGTGACGTGAAGCCTGATTCTCTGCTATGACATGAAGACTGATTCTCTGCTGACATGAAGCCTGAATCTCTGTCATGGGACCTCTCTCCTCTGTCTGGGTGCCGGGGCCTAAATATATGACAATGGACTGCTTCAGTGTTGGGTGACGTGAAGCATGATTCTCTGCTATGACATGAAGACTCATTCTCTGCTGACATGAAGCCTGAATCTCTGTTATGGGACCTCTCTCCTCTGCCTGAGTGCCTGGGCCTAAATATCTGACAATGGACTGTTCCAGTGTTGGGTGACGTGAAGCCTGATTCTCTGCTGAAATGAAGCCTGAATCTCTGTTATGGGACCTCTCTCCTCTGTCTGGGTACCGGGGCCTAAATATCTGACAATGGACTGTTCCAGTGTTGGGTGACGTGAAGCATGATTCTCTGCTATGACATGAAGACTGATTCTCTGCTGACATGAAGCCAGATTCTTTGCTATGGGACCTCTCTCCAATTGATATTGGTTAATTTTTATTTATTTTATTTTTATTTTTATTTTTATTCATTTCCCTATCTACATTTGTTTGCAGGGGATTTAACTACATTTTGCTGCCTTTTGCAGCCCTCTAGCCCTTTTCTGGGCTGTTTTACAGCCTCTTTAGTGCCGAAAAATTCGGGTCTACATTGACTTCAATGGGGTTCGGGGCGAAGTTCGGGTCAGGTTCGGATCCCGAACACGAACATTTCCGCGAAGTTCGACCGAATTTCTCGAACCCGAACAGCCAGGTGTTCGCTCAACTCTAGTTAATAGTAATAAGGGTTAATAGTAGAGTTAAACGAACACCAGGATGTTCGGGTTCGTGAATGACAGCATTTCATAGGCCAGTAGTTTAGAAATGCCTGGTCATGCAGGTTGTGCTAAGGTTCAGAACATTAATGCCTCACTTCAGGCTCTGATGGCACAGCGTGCAAACCACTCGGGTCTTGTCGTCAGCACATTGTTTGAAGAAGTGCCATGCCAGGGAACTCCTTGAAGCTGCCTTTGGGGTGCTCGGTCCCAGATGGCGGCGGTCAGTAGCAGGCAGAGTCTCTTGGCGGCGGGTGTTCTGCTTTTGCCCACTGCTCCCTCTTTTTCTATGCTGTTGGCTCGGTCTCACCACTGCCTCTTCCTCGGAACTGTGAAAGTCAGTGGCACGACCTTCATTCCATGTAGGGTCTAGGACCTCATCGTCCCCTGCATCGTCTTCCACCCAGTCTTGATCCCTGACCTCCTGTTCAGTCTGCACACTGCAGAAAGACGCGGCAGTTGGCACCTGTGTTTCGTCATCATCAGAGACGTGCTGAGGTGGTATTCACATGTCCTCATCATCAGGAATCATAAGTGGTTGTGCGTCAGTGCATTCTATGTCTTCCACCGCTGGGGAAGGGCTAGGTGGATGCCCTTGGGAAACCCTGCCAGCAGAGTCTTCAAACAGCATAAGAGACTGCTGCATAACTTGAGGCTCAGACAGTTTCCCTGATATGCATGGGGGTGATGTAAAAAGACTGATGGGCTTGGTTTTCAGGCGCCATCTGTGCGCTTTCTGCAGAAGACTGGGTGGGAGATAATGTGAATGTGCTGGATCCACTGTCGGCCACCCAATTGACTAATGCCTTTACCTGCTCAGGCCTTACCATCCTTAGAACGGCATTGGGCCCCACCAAATATCGCTGTAAATTATGGCGGCTACTGGGACCTGAGGTAGTTGGTACACTAGGACGTGTGGCTGTGGCAGAACGGCCACGTCCTCTCCCAGCACCAGAGGGTCCACTAACACCACCGCGACCATGTCCGCGTCCGCGTCCCTTACTAGATTTTTTCCTCATTGTTACCATTCACCACAAAAAGAAAAATATTATTTGGCCCAATGTATTGAATTCAAATTCAGGCCTTTTTTTACAGACACCTAACACTATCTGGCTATCTATTTAGGTACCGTATTACACTAATAAAGGAACAGCAGTAACGACAGATTTAGCTGAATATAAATTTAAGGCCTAGTATTTAGGCGCTGGATGACAGGTATACGTTTACGGACAGAATTAGACTTGGAATTGCACAATAGCGTGTGTGAAGTTATTGAGAATAACCCTATCTGCACCGTGAATCTTATATACCCTTTTAGGGATAGATTTAAAGTAGGTCTGATACAGCAGAAACCACTAAATTAGGAAATTGCTAAATTGGGAATTGTATTTCAACCCAGAACAAAAACTGTGCTTTGACGGACACTAAATAACTTGACCAGCTACAGCAATAATGACAGATTTGGATGAATATAAATTTGAGGCCTATTTTTTAGGCGCTGGGTAAAAGGTATACGTTTACAGACAGAATTAGACTTGGAAATGCACAGTAGCGTGTGTGTGAAGTTATTGAGAATGACCCTATCTGCACCTTGAATCTTATATACCCTTTTAATGAATAGATTTAAAGTAGCCCTGATACAGCAGAAACCACTAATTTAGGAAATTGCTAAGTTGGGAATTGTATTTCAACCCTGAACAAAAATATATCCTTTGCCAGACAGCAGACAGTATTACAATTGGCTGGCCACAGCTGAAACACCAGATTTAGGGTACTGCTATTTTGGCAATTGTATTTCACCCCTCAATAAAATAGCAAGCACAGCCAAGCCCCGGATGTAGGATATAGCCAAAAAATAACCACACTATTGATGGTTAAATGCACTTGGTGACAGCTTCAACCTGATGTAGGATATAGCAAAAAAAATAACCACACTATTGATGGTTAAATGCACTTGGTGTGACAGCTTGACCCTAATGTAGGATATAGCCAAAAAACAACCACACTATTGAGGCTTAATGGCACTTGGTGACATGCTCAGCTTGCCCCTGATGTAGTATATGGCCAAAAATTAACCACACTATTGATGGTTAAATGCACTTGGTGTGACAGCTTGACCCTGATGTAGGATATAGCCAAAAAACAACCACACTATTGAGGGTTAAATGCACTTGGTGACAGGCTCAGCTTGCCCCTGATGTAGTAAATGGCCAAAAGATAACCACACTATTGATGGTTAAATGCACTTGGTGTGACAGCTTGACCCTGATGTAGGATATAGCCAAAAAACAACCACACTATTGAGGGTTAAATGCACTTGGTGACAGGCTCAGCTTGCCCCTGATGTAGTAAATGGCCAAAAAATAACCACACTATTGATGGTTAAATGCACTTGGTGTGACAGCTTGACCCTGATGTAGGATATAGCCAAAAAATAACCACACTATTGATGGTTAAATGTACTTGGTGGCAGCTTGTGCTGGCGCACAACAAGACACAAAATGGCCGCCAATCACCCCATGAAAAACTCTCTGGGCAGCCTAAAAACAGTGAGCAATTGAATATCAGCAGTTCAATGATGAACAGCTGCAGATCGATCACTGAATGAAGTCTTTTGGAGGAGTTAATCACTGCCTAATTTTGCCCTAACGTCGCAGCTGCAACCTCTCCCTACACTGATCAGAGCAGAGTGACGTGCGGCGCTACGTGACTCCAGCTTAAATAGAGGCTGGGTCACATGCTGCACTGGCCAATCACAGCCATGCCAATAGTAGGCATGGCTGTGACGGCCTCTTGGGGCAAGTAGTATGACGCTTGTTGATTGGCTGCTTTGCAGCCTTTCAAAAAGTGCCAAGAAAGCGACGAACACCGAACCCGAACCCGGACTTTTACTAAAATGTTCAGGTTCGGGTCCGTGTCACGGACACCCCAAAATTCCGTACGAACCCGAACTATACAGTTCGGGTTCGCTCATCCCTAGTTAAAAGTATTCTTCGCATCTCATTTCTTATATATTCATATCTATATTCAATACCATACCTACCATATTGATGGTCAAAGCACAGGTGAAATCTTCATTAGAGCAGCCGTTTCGTTTCCTGTCTAGATGTATAAGAGCAGCCTTCACTGGCATATGTGAAGTGTGCGGATCACATTCTGGCGCAGCGCATGCGCATAACTAATACTCGGGTTCGATCTAGTATAAGTGTCCCTGCACCTTCCAGGGTTAAGTGTATGCGCATCTTATTTCGGTGCAGCGCATGCGCACTGTTAATACATGGGCCCGATCTAGCCTAAGTGTCTGCGCACCTTCCCAGTGTGCAGCGCCGTCCTGACGACGTAATCAGGAGGCGCCTAACACCGGTGTATGACCTGCCCTGATCTTTGTTTCTAGCAAAAGGTAATAGGCCAGCGCCTATGCATATCATTACTATGAGTGGACGATCACCCTGTCAATCAGTCATTAAAGAATTTAACCCCCCGTCTTGTGGCTACACTCATTGCTGCCCATTTCCCCTGAAGAAGCCAGAATTCTGGCGAAACATGTCGGGGGGCAGTTGTGGTTTTTAACCACCTCCGGACCGCCTAACGCACATGTGCGTTCCGGAGGTGGCAGGGCTGCGCACAGTCACGCATATACGCGTCATCTCGCGAGACACGAGATGACGCGAGTATGCGCCCGCGCGTGCGCAGTTCGCGCCGGCATTTCATCGAGAGGTATTTCGTCAGCAACCTGCCAGCCAATGATCGTGGCTGGCAGGTTGCTGATTTTTAAAAAATCCAATCAAAGTGCCAGATAGCAGATCATATTTGTAAATATGATCTGTTATATGGCTGCCTGCTCCTCTGCTGGTTCTTTTCGTCGGTTGGATCCAGCAGAGGAGCAGGCTTCACAGTGAGTACACCAAACACTACACTATAGCCCCTGATCACCCCCCTGAACCCCAATTAACCCTTTGATCACCTCTTTGATCACCCCTGTCAATCACAAGTGAAAAGAAAAAAGTGATCAGTGCAAACTGTCACTTTTTTTTTTTCACTGTTATTGACCGTTAGGTTTTAGGTATAGTTTAGGTCCCTTGGTTAGGTAGTTAGCGCCCAGCCCACCGCACCGCAGTCTGTTATTCGCTGATTAGCGTATCGCTAATCAGCATTTGTACTTTTATAGTATCTGGAAGTGATCAAAACTGATCACGGTCAGATCTATAATAGTACTAGTGTCACTTTAGTTCGCCCTCCACCCAAAACGCAGTGTTTGCCCGATCAGGCCTGATCGGTCGCCCACACGTGCGTTCGCCCACACCCGCCCCACCGCAGTGACAAAAAAAAATTTTTTTTTTGATCACTGCACATTCACTTTACACGCACTGCGGCGATAAAAAAATCAGTTTTGATATTTTTTATCAACCGCAGCGGCCTCCGGTACTTCGCTAGCCTCCCCTTTGTAAGACAGGCTTGCTTTTTTTTTCTTGGGTAGTCTCAGGGAATACCCCTAAATTTAGTTGCCCACATGTCTAACAGGGGGTATTCCTCTGAAGAGGCCTACAGGCTTCTGACCCAGTCGGATGAGGAGTGGGAACCCTCATCTGATGAATCCAGCGGGTCAGAATACGAACCTGTAGAAAGCAGTGGCTCTCTGACCCAAAGTTCGGACGAGGAGGCTGAGGTCCCTGATACCACCAGGCGTACCCGGCCCCGTGTCGCTAGACCGCAGGATCCGCTTCAAGAGCAGCAGAGTGGGGCTGGTGCTGTCGGATTACGTGGTGAGGCATACACCAGCAGCCCAGCCCTCCCTGGACCTAGTACCAGCACTGCCGTACAACCTGGTGAAGTAGCGAGCACCAGAAGGGCAGTTGAAGCTGGTACGGTGGCACGTGCAGTAGTGACCCCGTCACAGCCACCGCAAAGACGTGCCCGTAGAGCCCCTAGAATCCCAGAGGTGCTGGCAAACCCTGATTGGCAGTCCCCAACTTCAGCCGCACCTGTAGTTTTCCCTTTCACTGCCCAGTCTGGAGTTCGGGTTGAGACGGCTCAGATCGGTTCGGCCCTGGGATTTTTTGAGCTGTTCTTGACTGCGGAGCTTTTAGACATAGTTGTGACCGAAACAAACAGGTATGCCACACAATTTATCACCGCTAACCCGGGAAGCTTTTATGCCCAGCCTTTCCGGTGGAAACCAGTCCAAGTTTCCGAACTTAAAACTTTTCTGGGCCTCCTCCTCAACATGGGCCTGACAAAAAAGCATGAATTGCGGTCATATTGGTCCACAAACCCGATTCATCACATGCCCATGTTCTCTGCTGCCATGTCCAGGGCACGTTTTGAGGCCATCCTGCGGTTCCTGCACTTTAGTGACAACACCGCCTCCCGTCCCAGGGGCCACCCTGCTTTTGACCGGCTCCACAAAATTCGGCCCCTCATAGACCATTTCAACCAGAAATTTGCAGATATTTATACCCCAGAGCAAAACATCTGCATAGACGAGTCCCTGATACATTTTACCGGGCGCCTTGGCTTCAAACAATACATCCCAAGCAAGCACGCCCGGTATGGGGTCAAATTGTATAAGCTCTGTGAAAGGGCCACAGGCTATACCCACAAATTTCGGGTCTATGAGGGAAAAGATCAGACCCTGGAGCCGGTCGGTTGCCCTGACTACCTGGGGAGCAGTGGGAAGACAGTTTGGGACTTGGTGTCACCCTTATTCGGCAAGGGGTACCATCTTTATGTGGACAATTTTTACACAAGTGTGGCCCTCTTTAGGCATTTGTTTCTAGAATGGATTGGCGCCTGTGGTACCGCGCGAACTAGTCGCGCGGGCTTCCCCCAACGGCTCGTTACCACCCGTCTTGCAAGGGGGCAGAGGGCCGCACTGTGTAACGAAGAACTGCTCGCGGTGAAATGGAGAGACAAGCGTGACGTTTACATGCTCTCCTCCATTCACGCAGACATGACAATACAAATTGAGCGAGCAACCCGTGTCATTGAAAAGCCCCTCTCAGTCCACGACTATAACCTCCACATGGGAGGGGTCGACTTCAATGACCAGATGTTGTCTCCGTATTTAGTTTCCCGACGCACCAGACGCTGGTATAAGAAGGTGTCTGTATATTTAATTCAATTGGCTCTGTACAATAGTTTTGTTCTCTACAGTAAGGCTGGGAGAACTGGATCCTTCCTCAAATTTCAGGAAGAGATCATCGAGAACCTCCTGTATCCAGGAGGTTCCGTGGCCCCAACCACCAGTGTAGTTAGCCGTCTACACGAGCGACATTTCCCTAATGTCGTTCCTGGTACCTCAACCCAACCGTCACCCCGAAAAAGATGTCGTGTCTGTAGCAGGAGTGGAATAAGGCGTGACACCCGCTATTTCTGTCCTGACTGTCCGGACCACCCTGCCCTATGCTTTGGAGAGTGTTTCCGGAAGTACCACTCACAGGTACACTATTAGCATAGGGATCATCTCACCAGGATAGGCACACAGGGCTATTAGGGCCCATTCACTCACTGCTGCTGCAAACGTCTCCTTTCACATGGGACAAAGTGCATAACGCACTTTGCCACATCTTTCGGCGATTTGCGCTTTGCACATTGACCCATGGGGAAGGAGAGGTTTGTTCTATAAAGGTAAAAAAAAAAAAAACACCAGTAAGCAAACACGTTAATGTTCAGTTAAAAAAGTTAAAGTTACATGTTCTGTTGCAAAGTTAATAAAATTATTGCGTTGCGGCCTGGTTTTTTCTTTTTTTTTTTTTTTTCTTTTTTTACCTTCCAGGTGGACCAACCGATCTACTAGCTGCAGCACCGATGTGCATTCTGACAGAAGCATTGCGCTGCTGTCAGATTACACGCAAGTCGGTGTATGCGGCGCTGCAAGACGGGATTTTCTCCTCTGCAGTGACAGATACGTTTGCCGAGGCATACGAGCTGAGGCGGCGTTCCTATGCTTTGGCAAACACTTTGTATATATATATAAAAAAAAAACAAAAAAAAAAAATCCTGGCAATGATTTATTCATCCACATCGATTGATGCGAATGGAGAAATCTGGTTTGCCAGGGCATACGAGCTAAGTGGGTATGGATGTAGGGCGGAGCTCCTATGTCCTGGCAGACGCCTTTCCCCTCCATTTTTTTTTTTTGGCAGAGATTTTTTCATCCACATTGATCGATGCGAATGAAGAAATCTGTGCCGTTCATTTTTTTCTTTCAGCCCAGAGGCTGAACGGAAAAAAAAAATCTCATTACCTGTATGCTCAATATAAGGAGAATAGCAGAAACTCCTAATGCTGGCCATACATGTAATGATTGCGGAGACCCTCAAATGCCAGGGCAGTACAAACACCCCACAACTGACCCCATTTTGGAAAGAAGACACCCCAAGGTATTTGCTGAGGGGCATATTGAGTCCATGAAAGATTTAAATTTTTGTCCTAAGTTAGCGGAAAGTGAGACTTTAAAAAAAAAAAAAAAAAAATTTCCGCTAACTTATGCAAAAAAAATAAAAACTCTATGAACTTGCCAGGCCCCTCATTGGATACCTTGGGGTGTCTTCTTTCCAAAGTGGGGTCACATGTGGGGTATTTATACTGCCCTGGCTTTTTAGGGGCCCTAAAGCGTGAGAAGAAGTCTGGGATCCAAATGTCTAAAAATGCCCTCCTAAAAGGAATTTGGGCCCCTTTGCGCATCTAGGCTGCAAAAAAGTGTCACACATCTGGTATCGCCGTACTCAGGAGAAGTTGGGGAATGTGTTTTGGGGTGTCATTTTACATATACCCATGCTGGGTGAGAAAAATATCTTGGTCAAATGCCAACTTTGTATAAAAAAATGGGAAAAGTTGTCTTTTGCCAAGATATTTCTCTCACCCAGCATGGGTATATGTAAAATGACACCCCAAAACACATTCCCCAACTTCTCCTGAGTACGGCGATACCAGATGTGTCACACTTTTTTGCTGCCAAGGTGGGCAAAGGGGCACATATTCCAAAGTGCACCTTTCGGATTTCACCGGTCATTTTTTACAGATTTTGATTGCAAAGTACTTCTCACACATATGGGCCCCTAAATTGCCAGGGCAGTATAACTACGCCACAAGTGACCCCATTTTGGAAAGAAGACACCCCAAGGTATTCCGTGAGGGGCATGGCGAGTTCCTAGAATTTTTTATTTTTTGTCGCAAGTTAGTGGAATATGAGACTTTGTAAGAAAAAAAAAAAAAAAAAAATCATCATCATTTTCCGCTAACTTGTGACAAAAAATAAAAAGTTCTATGAACTCCCTATGCCCATCAGCGAATACCTTAGGGTGTCTACTTTCCGAAATGGGGTCATTTGTGGGGTTTTTCTACTGTTTGGGCATTGTAGAACCTCAGGAATCATGACAGGTGCTCAGAAAGTCAGAGCTGTTTCAAAAAGCGGAAATTCACATTTTTGTACCATAGTTTGTAAATGCTATAACTTTTACCCAAACCATTTATTTTTTTTGCCCAAACATTTTTTTTTTATCAAAGACATGTAGAACAATAAATTTGGCGAAAAATTTATATATGGATGTCGTTTTTTTTTGCAAAATTTTACAGCTGAAAGTGAAAAATGTCAATTTTTTGCAAAAAAATCGTTACATTTTGATTAATAACAAAAAAAGTAAAAATGCCAGCAGCAATGAAATACCACCAAATGAAAGCTCTATTAGTGAGAAGAAAAGGAGGTAAAATTCATTTGTATGGTAAGTTGCATGACCGAGCGATAAACGGTGAAAGTAGTGTAGTGCCGAAGTGTAAAAAGTACTCTGGTCATGAAGGGGGTTTCACCTAGCGGGGCTGAAGTGGTTAATGAGCAGTCTCCTCCTTCACAGTGAATAAACTGGGGTTCGTCCGCACGGACTGGCATTCAGTACTGTGATCAATCAATCAGTTATTATACACCTACTAGTGCCTGCCATTAGTTTGTGGTGCTTCTAGCCTTGCAGCTTCCAGCTGACCTGCTATGTGTATGGGAGCAAACTGTTTTCCCTTGACAGTGGGGTGATGTCGCATTGTCCCCCCTGCTTCACACTGCCAAACGGGCAGCAGTATAGAGCTAGTAATAGCCCCACAAACGACACTGTGGAATTTTAGTGAGAAGGTGGGAGTTAGTGCACTCTCCCGTGTCCTTCTCATTGTTTATTACCTCAAATTCCTGGTGAAGTGGGGACTGTAATTTTAACTTTAGGTTTTTTGGTTTGTAGGAATAACTAATAAAGATAAGCAATTGACTTACCTATCTACTGATACTTAGGTTTTAGTATATTTAGTAATGAAAGTGAAGTTTTAAACGACACCTGAGTCAAGATAGGTCTTACTGCCTAGTTTGGCATCAGTTAATACAGTTACCTTACCCAGGTTAGATCCTAAATATGACTATACACTGGCAGTAGTGGGCACAGTACACGCTGTGGGCCTGACACACGCTGGCAGGCAACTGCAATTATATTACAGAGAAAAAATTGTTTTACTGTTTTAAATGCAAGCTACTGTGCCACCAGATAGGAGTGGTGGGCACTGGCAGTAGTGGGCACAGTACACGCTGTGGGCCTGACACACGCTGGCAGGCAACTGCAATTATATTACAGAGAAAAAAATGTTTTACTGTTTTAAATGCAAGCTTCTGTGCCACCAGATATGAGTAGTGGGCACAGTACACTCTGTGGGCCTGACATACGCTGGCAGGCAACTGCAATTATATTACAGAGAAAAACTAAAAAAAGACTGATGTACTAGTCCTAAAAAGGGTTTTTTGGGGTGCTGTCAGGACGCTGTCCTTACAGCAGATCAGATGAGTCTTTGATGACTGGAGTGGACACAGAACACTGGCCTAGCTAACGATTTCCCTATGAAATCAGCAGCAGCTCTCACTAACACTGCAGCTTCAGAATGAATCTAAGGTGGATGCTGTCCTTGCTTTTTGATAGGAGGTGGGAGGGTCTGGGAGGGAGGGTATGCTTCTGATTGGCTGGAATGTGTCTGCTGACTGTGAGGTACAGAGTCAAAGTATGCTCAATGATTACGTATAGGGGGCAGACCGAACATCTCATATGTTCGTCCGCCGCGGCGAACGCGAACAAGCGATGTTCGCTGGGAAATCTCTACTCGTTACCACTTTTTTTGACTTCATCAAAAGTAATTTCATCACACATTGCAACACATTCTTCCTTATTGAGCCTCTCCTCCATGTGACAATTCCACTCATTAAACTTTTATCCACCCATTTTTTTGAAAATAAGACCTGATAAAAATCTTCAACTACATCCATTACCTCTTTAACTCTTATACTTTCCTCATTTTTGTCTAAAACACATCCATATCCACTTTCTTACTACATACTTTTTTAAAGAAAAAACAAGAACATTTTTCATTTTTATCCAAATATTCAACTTTTGATCTGTAAATAATCTCTTTTCCTTTTTTCTCCACTATCTTTTTCCTTTGTTTTCGTGCATCTTCCACTAAATCATTCACCTCCACTGCCATTGATCGTAACTTTAGTAGCCATTCATATCTTGTATTCAATTCCTTATATTCTTCTCTTATCACTTAATCTTACACTTCACCCACTCCCACCATTTTAACACATCCCCATATTCATTTTTCTTTTTTTTCCATCACAGATATTCCTTCTTGAAGGCTATCATTATTCTTTCATCTTCTAATAGCCCAATATTCATTTTCCACACACTCCATTCATATACCTCTTCCATATCTCCTTCCATACAACATAACAAAGCCATGTGATCTGAAAAAATAACATCCATTTGTGCAAAGTCTCTACATACCAAGTCCTTAATGAAAAAAAGAAAGTAAATTTGAGAGCAGACACTGCCCCCATCAGACTTATATGTAGTCAAAGGAGTCCCTCCCTTAGATGCAGCAGCATCTGAAAGGGAAAAATCTGTCAAAATCGGACGCAATCTTCTTCCAGTTGTATCCATTTTTTTTCCTTCAATTGCACAATTGAAGTCTCCTAATACGATTGTGGGCCTTCTTCCAGGCAAAAAAAAATTAAATTTTTCTAACAATTCCAGACGTTCCTCTTTCCCAACCGAGCAATACACATTCACAACTCTCACTTTCCATTTTCTATATTTTATTACTGCAATCACACATCTACCTATCTCCACTACCATATAACTCTCAAATTTGAATTTGTTGCCGTTTAGCAGAATCCCAACACTATCGTTTTTATTCCCAGATGATCCGGACCAAATGGAATCACCACCCGTCCAATCATTTGCACATGAATTATCTGAAATTCGACATTCCTGTAAGGCAATTATGTCTGTTTTTTGGCTCTTAAGAAAATCAAATACGGCTGCCCTTCTAGATCTTGACTTGACAAGTCGTACATTCAGGGATAGTGCATTAAATGTAACATTGGCAGCCATGTATTAATTCGAGCTCTCACATAATTTCCAGTACCCCACAGCTTCCTCAGCTTACTTTTCCAGGAGGCTGGCAACCTGATGTAAAGATTCCAGTCTCTGGATCTTCAAAAAAAGGCACATTATCTAGAATTAGGGATACTGGGTACATCCCAGCCCGAATAGGGCTTGCCGCATCCTCACCTTCCAGAGCCGTCAGAAGTTTCAATCTTTTTGGCGTCTTCCCCACATCCTCGTCTCCTGATCTCGTTACAACACTTGTGAAATTACCTTGTCCACCCATCTCCTCCTGTGATGTTGCTGTTACAGCCCATCTGATTACTGGGGTTCTGGAAAGTGATATGGCTACATCACCCTCCCCTTCCCCCTGCAATCTTGTCTGAATATCAGAAACTTGAGGGATCCCCTCCTCCACAAGAGAAAAATCCATCCCTCCAACCCCTTCCTCTTGCGCTTCATCAATCTGTGGTTCAGGGTGCACAGCCCCTTCCTCAGAAGCACCAGCATTTTCCCCTATCACTACTTCGGCAAAAAGACGTCTACCGTTTCTTGCAGGGCAGTTTTTAAAAACATGCCCTTCTTGACCATACACATGTCATACTGGGAGGTTTGTGCATGTTGCTGCCAGATGACCGTTTTTACCACACCTGTTACATCTCAGGAAAGTTTTGGTACACCTCTCCTGAACATACCCATACACTTTGCACCGATGACAAAATTCAGGAGCATCAGAAAAAAATATATGGCTCCCTCTGCCTTCCAATCGGAGCCCCCGCAGTGAATTTGTGGGGCTTTGATTTGTTACTATTACAGCCTGGGAACTGCTGAAGCTCCAGTCAAAGGTTCAACTTCCTTGCTGGCTTACATTTAGACCATTTTCTACACCTAAAATAAGCATAGAAAATGATGGGTATTTCTGGATAGTAAAGTACTCCCTATGTTTTTATGTGTTCAGAAATGTTTCTTTCTTAGTTTTTTTGTTGTGCATCCCACATACTGTAAAAAACACATAAAATTGTAATATTTTACGCTTTATAAGACGCACTTGATGATAAGATGCACCTATGTTTTAGAGGAGGAAAATAAGAAAAAAATATTTTGAACCAAAAGGTGTGCTAAAAAACTTAATAAAATAACAAAATATTTCACTCTGTTATGAGGGAATCTGGTGCTGACACACTGTTACCGAGGGATCTGCGGCTGACGCAAAGTTATGGGGGATCTGAGGATGACACACTATTATGGGGGGATCTGCAGATGATGCACTGTTATGAGGGGATCTGCAGATGATGCACTGTTATGAGGGGATCTGCGGATGACGCAATGTTAGGGCTTGTTCACACGACCGTATGGTTTTGCAGTCCATTTTTCACTGATCCATTGTAATGTTTTTTGGCTCCATTGTGTTTCCGTTCCGTTTTTCAGCAAAAACAGGAATTTTGTAATAATTGCAAACACCAAACACATGTGCAAAATGGGCTGGGCATAGCATTTCTACAGCATGGATCCGCAAAAAATGGATGACATATGGACATGTGTTCCGTATGCATTCCGTTTTTTATACAGACCCATTGACTTGAATGGAGCCACTGAACATGATTTGCGGACAATAATTGGACCTGACTCAAAATGTTGTGGAACAGAAAAACGGAAATACGGAAACAGAATGCATATGGAGTAAATTCAGTTTTTTTTTTTGCGGACCCATTGAAATGAATGGTTCCATATACAGAACGCCAAAAATGGCCCGTATAAGGAAAGCAAAAAACGTTTGTGTAAACAAGCCCTTATAAGGAATCGTCAGATGATGCACTGTAAGGCCTCTTTCACATGACCGTTTTTTTTTCACTTAACTGGCCGTTTTTTGCGTTCTGTTTACAATCCTTATACGAAACTATTAATTTCAATAGTTCTGCAAAAAAAACTGAATATACTCTATATGCATTCCGTTTTCGCATTTCCGTTTTTCTGTTCCATTGAAAGATAGAACATGTCCTATTATTGCCCGCAAATCACGTTCCATGGCTCCATTAAAGCCAATGAGTCCGGAAAAAAAACATCTGTTTCATATAGTGCATATCTAGGATTAGATGTGCATCAGTAAGTGTCACATTTAGGCCTGAAATACAGCTTTTTGCTTACTGGGTTGAAAAAACCCTTTGATATATTGCACATCTGGATTAGACATGCATAAGTGAGTGTCACATTTAGGCCAGAAATACAGCTTTTTGCTTACTGGGGAGAAAAAAAAAAAACATCTGTTTTATATATTGCACATCTAGGATTAGACATGCATAAGTGAGTGTTACATTTAAGCCAGAAATAAAGCTTTTTGCTTACTGGGATGAAAAAATCTCTGATATACTGCACATCTGGGATTAGACATGCATGAGTGAGTGTCAAATTTAGGCCAGAAATAAGGCTGTCATATAGAGTTTAAAAAAACAAAATTGAGTGCAATACCCTACATCAGGGTTTTTATTGGTGGTTAATTAATTTTAACAGACTTAACCACGTTTTACTTTGATTGGTGAACGCTAACTATGAGGCAAGCATCTAATAAGGGACGCGGTCATGGTCGTGGTGGTTGTGTTGGTGGAGCCTCTGGTGCAGAGAGAGGACGTGGCCGTTCTGCCACAGCTACACATGCTACTGAACCTACTACCTCAGGTCCCAGTAGCCGCCAGAATCTACAGTGATATTTGGTCGGGCCTAATGCCTTTCTAAGGATGGTAAGGCTTGAGAAAGTGCAGGGTCTAGTCATTTGGGTGGCCGACACTGGATCCAGCACGTTCACATTATCTCCCACCCAGTCTTCTGCAGAAAGCGCACAGGTGGTGACTGAAACCCATGCCAATCAGTCTGTTACATCACCCCCGTACATATCGGGGAACCTGTCTGAGCCTCAAGTCATGCAGCAGTCTCTTATGCTGTTTGAAGGCTCTGCTGGCAGGGTTTCCCAAGGGCATCCACCTAGACCTAGTGGTTGATATAGAATGCACTGACGCACAACCACTTATGTTTCCTGATGAGGACATGGGAATACCACCTCAGCACATCTCTGATGATGACGAAACACAGGTGCCAACTGCTGTGTCTTTCTGCAGTGTGCAGACCGTAAAGGAGGTCATGGAGGAAGACTGGGTGGAAGACGATGCAGGGGACGATGAGGTTCTAGACACCACATGGAATGGAGGTCGTGCCACTGACTTTCAGAGTTCGGAGGAAGAGGCAGTGGTGAGACCGAGCCAACAGCGTAGCAAAAGAGGGAGGAGGGTGCAAAAGCAGAGCAGCCGTCGCCAAAACAGTTCGCCTGCTACTGGCCACCGTCACCAGGAACCGAGCACACCAAAGACAGCTTCAAGGAGTTCCCTGGCATGGCGATTCTTCACACAATGTGCTGACGACAAGACCCGAGGGGTTTGCACGCTGTGCCATCAGAGCCTGAAGCGAGGCATTAACGTTCTGAACCTTAGCACAACCTGCATGATCAGGCATCTACATGCGAGACACGGGCTGCAGTGGAGTAAGCACCTTCAAAATCAAGACAGCTTCAAACAGCTCATTTCACTTGCTGTCCCACAGTACGTCGTTCACCAGCCGCCACTACTTCTCCAGGAGAGCCATGCCCTCCCTGCACAACCAAGTATCGGATAAAATCAAGTGTGCACTGCGCAACACCATCTTTGGCAAGGTCTACCTCACCACAGATACGTGGACCAGTAAGCACGGCCAGGGACGCTATATCTCCCTAACTGCACACTGGGTAAATGTAGTGGCGGCTGGGCCCCAGGCGGAGAGATGTTTGGCGCACGTCCTTCCGCCGCCAAGGATCACAGGGCATCATTCTTTGCCTCCTGTTGCCTCCTCTTCCTACTCGGCTTCCTCCTCTACTTCTACCACCTCCTCATCCGGTCAGCGACAGACCTTCACCACCAACTTCAGCACAGCCAGGGGTAAATGTCAGCAGGCCGTTCTTAAACTCATATGTTTGGGGGACAGGCCCCACACCGCGCAGGAGTTGTGGCGGGGTATACAACAACAGACCAACGAGTGGTTGCTGCCAGTGAGCCTTAAGCCCAGCCTGGTGGTGTGTGATTATGGGCGAAATCTCGTTGCAGCTCTGGGACTAGCCGGTTTGACGCACATCCCTTGCCTGGCACTTATGCTGAATTTGGTGGTGCAGAATTTCATTCACAACTACCCTGACATGTCAGAGCTGCTGCATAAAGTGCGGGCCGTCTTTCTCATCCTGACGCCGCTCGGCCTTTCCGCTCACCGCTTCATATGCGACATGCCCACCAGGTGGAACTCCACCTTGCACATGCTGGAGAGACAGCAGCAGGCTATAGTGAAGTTTTAGCTGCAGCACGCACAGGTGAGTCGCACTGCGGAACAGCACCACTTCACCACCAATGACTGGGCCTCCATGCGAGACCTGTGTGCCCTGTTGCGCTGTTTTGAGTACTCCACCAACATGGCCAGTTGCGATGACGCCATTATCAGCGTTACAATACCACTTCTATGTCTCCTTGAGAAAACACTTAGGGCGATGATGGAAGAGGATGTGGCCAGCATTAGGAGTTTCTGCTATTCTCCTTATATTGAGCATACAGGTAATGAGATTTTTTTTTTTCCCGTTCAGCCTCTGGGCTGAAAGAAAAAATGAACGGCACAGATTTCTTCATTCACATCGATCAATGTGGATGAAAAAATCTCTGCCCAAAAAAAAAAGGAGGGGAAAGGCGTCTGCCAGGACATAGGAGCTCCGCCCAACATCCATACTCACTTAGCTCGTATGCCCTGGCAAACCTGATTTCTCCATTCACATCAATCGATGTGGATGAATAAATCATTGCCGGGATTGTTATTTTTTTTTATATACAAAGTGTTTGCCAAAGCATATGAACACTGCCGCCTCCTCAGCTCATATGCCTCGGCAAACGTATCTTTTACTGCAGAGTGTACCTGTGTGTGGTACTTCCGGAAACACTCCCCTAAGCATAGGGAAGGGTGGTCAGGGCAGTCAGGACAGAAATAGCGGGTGTCACGCCTTATTCCACTCCTGCTACAGACACAATTTTTTTTTCGAGGTGGCGGTCGGTTTGAGATACCAGCAACGACACTGGGGAAATGTCGCTCGTGTAGACGGCTCACTACACTGGTGGATGGGGCCCGGGAACTTCTTGGATACAGGAGGTTCTCGATGATCTCTTCCTGAAATTTGAGGAACGATCCTGTTCTCCAAGCCTTACTGTAGAGAACAAAACTATTATATACAGCCAATTGAATTAAATATACAGACACCTTCTTATACCAGCGTCTGGTCCTGCGGGAAAGGAGATAAGGAGCCAACATCTGGTCATTGAAGTCCACCCCTCCCATGAGCGAATTATAGTCGTGGACACAGGGGGGCTTTTCAATGACACTGGTTGCTTGTTCAATTTGGATTGTCGTGTCTGCGTGAATGGAGGAGAGCATGTAAACGTCACGCTTGTCTCTCCATTTCACCGCAAGCAGTTCTTCATTACACAAGGCAGCCCTCTCCCCCCTTGCAAGACGGGTGGTAACGAGCCGTTGGGGGAAGCCCCTGCGACTAGGTTGCGCGGTGCCACAGCAGCCAATCTGTTCTAGGAACAAATGCCTGAAGAGGGGCACACTTGTGTAGAAATTGTCCACATAAAGATGGTGACACCAAGTCCCAGACTGTCTTCCCACTGCTCCCCAGGTAGTCAGGGCAACCGACCGGCTCCAGGGTCTGATCTTTACCCTCATAGATCCGAAATTTGTGGGTATAGCCTGTGGCCCTTTCACAGAGCTTATACAATTTGACCCCATACCGAGTGCGCTTGCTTGGGATGTATTGTTTGAAGCCAAGGCGCCCGGTAAAATGTATAAGGGACTCGTCTACGCAGATGTTTTGCTCAGGGGTATACAAATCTGCAAATTACTGGTTGAAGTGGTCTATGAGGGGCCGAATTTTGTGGAGCCGGTCAAAAGCTGGGTGGCCTCTGGGACGAGAGGGGCTGTTGTCACTAAAGTGCAGGAAACGCAGGATGGTCTCAAATCGTGTCCTGGACATGGCAGCAGAGAACATGGGCATGTGATGAATTGGGTTCGTGGACCAATATGACCGCAATTCATGCTTTTTGGTTAGACCCATGTTGAGGAGAAGGCACAGAAAAATGTTAAATTCGGAAACTTGGACGGGTTTCCACTGGAAAGACTGGGCATAATAGCTTCCCGGGTTGGCGGCTATAAATTAAGTGGCGTATCGGTTTGTTTCTGCCACAACTAAGTCCAAGAGCTCAGCAGTCAAGAACAGCTCAAAAAATCCCAGGGCTAAACCGATCTGAGCTGTCTCAACCCGAACTCCAGACTGGGCGGTGAAAGGGGGAACTAATGGTGCGGCTGAAGTTGGGGACTGCCAATCAGGGTTTGCCAGCACCTCAGGGACTCTAGGGGGTCTACGGGCCTGTCTGTGCGGTGGCTGCGACGGGGTAACTATTGCAAGTGCCACCGTATCAGCTTCAACTGCCCTTCTGGTGCTCGACACTTCCCCATGTTGTACGGCAGTGCTGGTACTAGGTCCAGGATGGGCTGCGCTGCTGGTGTATGCCTCACCATATAATCTGACAGAGCCAGCCCCACTCTGCTGCCCTTGAAGCGGATCCTGCGCAACCTGTGGTCTAGCAACACGGGGCCGGGTACGCCTGGTGCTATCAGGAACCTCAACCTCCTCATCCGAACATTGGGTCAGACTGCCACTGCTTTTTACAGGTTCATATTCTGACCCGCTAGAATCATCAGATGAGGGTTCCCATTCCTCATCCGACTGGGTCAGAAGCCTGTAGGCCTCATCAGAAGAATACCCCTTGTTTGCCATTTGGTCAACTAAATTTAGGGGGTATTCCCTGAGACTACCCAAGAAAAAAAGCAAGCCTGTCTTACAAATGGGAGGCTAGCGAAGAACCGGAGGCCGCTGCGATTGATAAAAAATATCAAAACTGATTTTTTTATCGCCGCCGTGCAATGCAGTGATCAAAAAATAAATACATTTTTGTCACTGCGGCGGGGCGGGCGTGGGTGAACGCACGTGTGGGCAACCGATCAGGCCTGATCGGGCAAACACTGCGTTTTGGGTGGAGGGTGAGCTAAGGTGACACTAATACTTTTATAGATCTGACTGTGATCAGTTCTGATCACTTACAGATACTATAAAAGTGCAAATGCTAATTAGCGATACGCTAATCAGCGAATCAGTGACTGCGGTGCTGTGGGCTGGGTGCTAAATGATCACTAAACTACCTAACCAGGGGGCCTAAACTATCCTAAAACTTTCAGTCAATACCAGTGAAAAAAAAAGTGACCGTTTACACTGATCACTTTTTTCCCTTTCACGAGGTGATTGACAGGGGCGATCAAGGGGTTAATTGGGGTACTGGGGGGTGATCTGGGGCTAAGTGTAGTGTTTGGTGGCTACTCACTGTGATGCCTGCTCCTCTGCTGAGACCAACCGACCAAAAGGACCAGCAGAGGAGCAGAGAAGCCATTTAACACCTTATATTTGCAAATATAAAGCGGTAACTGGCTTCTGATTTGATTTTTTGAAAATCGCCAGCCTGCCAGCCACGATCATTGGCTGGCAGGCTGGTGACGAAATACTCCTGTAACTTTTGCCGGCCCACGATGCGCATGCGCGGGCCGGCTTTGCCCGAAATCTCGCGTCTCGCGAGATGGCGCTCCAGCGCGTCCCCCGGAATAACAGGGCTGCCTCCAGGACGCAATCCTGCGTACGGCGGTCCTGAGGAGGTTAATGTGTTGTGTTTGTGTGTGTGCAAAAGGCAGCAACATGTAGGAAAATCCCCTGCAAACAAATGTGGATAGGGAAATGAATAAAAATAAAAATTTAATAAATAAAAATTAACCAAAATCAATTGGAGAGAGGTCCCATAGCAGAGAATCTGGCTTCCCGTCACCCACCACTGGAACAGTCCATTCTCAGATATTTAGGCCCCGGCACCCAGGCAGAGGAGAGAGGTCCCGTAACAGACAATCTGGCTTTATGTCAGCAGAGAATTAGTCTGCATGTCATAGCAGAGAATGAGGCTTCACGTCAGCCACCACTGCAACAGTCCATTGGCATATATTTAGGCCCAGCACACAGGCAGAGGAGATAGGTCCCGTAACAGAGGATCTGGCTTCATGTCAGCAGAGAATTAGTCTGCATGTCATAGCAGAGAATGAGGCTTCACGTCAGCCACCACTGCAACAGTCCATTGGCATATATTTAGGCCCAGCACACAGGCAGAGGAGAGAGGTCCCGTAACAGAGGATCTGGCTTCATGTCAGCAGAGAATCAGTCTGCATGTCATAGCAGAAAATCAGGCTTCACGTCACCCAGCACTGTAAGAGTCCATTTTCATAAATTTAGGCCCAGCACCCAGGCAGAGGAGAGAGATCCCTTAACAGACAATCTGGCTTCATGTCAGCAGAGAATCAGTCTTCATATCATAGCAGAGAATCAGGCTTCACGTCACCCACCACTGTAAGAGTCCATTTTCATAAATTTAGGCCAAGCACCCAGGCAGAGGAGAGAGGTCCCGTAACAGACAATCTGGCTTCATGTCAGCAGAGAATTAGTCTGCATGTCATAGCAGAGAATGAGGCTTCACGTAAGCCACCACTGCAACAGTCCATTGGCATATATTTAGGCCCAGCACCCAGGCAGAGGAGGGAGGTCCCGTAACAGAGAATCTGTCTTCATGTCAGCAGAGAATCAGTCTGCATGTCATAGCAGAGAACCAGGCTTCACGTCAGCCACCACTGCAACAGTCCATTGTCAGATATCTAGGCCCAGCACACAGGCAGAGGAGGGAGGTCCCGTAACTGAGAATCTGTCTTCATGTCAGCAGAGAATCAGTCTGCATGTCATAGCAGAGAATCAGGCTTCACGTCAGCCACCACTGCAACAGTCCATTGGCATATATTTAGGCCCAGCACCCAGGCAGAGGAGGGAGGTCCCGTAACAGAGAATCTGTCTTCATGTCAGCAGAGAATCAGTCTGCATGTCATAGCAGGGAATCAGGCTTCACGTCAGCCACCACTGCAACAGTCCATTGTCAGATATTTAGGCCCAGCACACAGGCAGAGGAGGGAGGTCCCGTAACAGAGAATCTGGCTTCATGTCAGCAGAGAATCAGTCTGCATGTCATAGTAGAGAATCAGGCTTCACGTCAGCCACCACTGCAACAGTCCATTGTCATATATTTAGGCCCAGCACACAGGCAGAGGAGAGAGGTCCCGTAACAGACAATCTGGCTTCATGTCAGCAGAGAATCAGTCTGCATGTCATAGCAGAGAATCAGGCTTCACGTCAGCCACCACCTCAACAGTCCATTGGCATATATTTAGGCCCAGCACACACACAGGCAGAGGAGAGAGGTTCTGTAACTGAGAATCTGTCTTCATGTCAGCAGAGAATCAGTTTGCATGTCATAGCAGAGAATCAGGCTTCACGTCAGCCAACACTGCAACAGTCCATTGGCATATATTTAGGCCCAGCACCCAGGCAGAGGAGGGAGGTCCCGTAACAGAGAATCTGTCTACATGTCAGCAGAGAATCAGTCTGCATGTCATAGCAGAGAATCAGGCTTCACGTCAGCCACCACTGCAACAGTCCATTGTCAGATATTTAGGCCCAGCACACAGGCAGAGGAGGGAGGTCCCGTAACTGAGAATCTGTCTTCATGTCAGCAGAGAATCAGTCTGCATGTCATAGCAGACAATCAGGCTTCACGTCAGCCACCACTGCAACAGACCATTGGCATATATTTAGGCCCAGCACACACACAGGCAGAGGAGAGAGGTCCCGTAACTGAGAATCTGTCTTCATGTCAGCAGAGAATCAGTCTGCATGTCATAGCAGAGAATCAGGCTTCACGTCAGCCACCACTGCAACAGTCCATTGTCAGATATTTAGGCCCAGCACACAGGCAGAGGAGGGAGGTCCCGTAACTGAGAATCTGTCTTCATGTCAGCAGAGAATCAGTCTGCATGTCATAGCAGAGAATCAGGCTTCACGTCAGCCACCACTGCAACAGTCCATTGTCAGATATTTAGGCCCAGCACACAGGCAGAGGAGGGAGGTCCCGTAACTGAGAATCTGTCTTCATGTCAGCAGAGAATCAGTCTGCATGTCATAGCAGAGAATCAGGCTTCACGTCAGCCACCACTGCAACAGTCCATTGGCATATATTTAGGCCCAGCACCCAGGCAGAGGAGGGAGGTCCCGTAACAGAGAATCTGGCTTCATGTCAGCAGAGAATCAGTCTGCATATCATAGTAGAGAATCGGGCTTCACGTCAGCCACCACTGCAACAGTCCATTGTCAGATATTTAGGCCCAGCACACAGGCAGAGGAGGGAGGTCCCGTAACAGAGAATCTAGCTTCATGTCAGCAGAGAATCAGTCTGCATGTCATAGTAGAGAATCAGGCTTCACGTCAGCCACCACTGCAACAGTCCATTGTCATATATTTAGGCCCAGCACCCAGGCAGAGGAGGGAGGTCCCGTAACAGACAATCTGGCTTCATGTCAGCAGAGAATTAGTTTGCATGTCATAGCAGAGAATGAGGCTTCACGTCAGCCACCACTGCAACAGTCCATTGGCATATATTTAGGCCCAGCACACAGGCAGAGGAGAGAGGTCCCGTAACAGAGAACCTGGCTTCATGTCAGCAGAGAATCAGTCTGCATGTCATAGCAGAGAATCAGGCTTCACGTCACCCAACATTGGAACAGTCCATTGGCATATATTTAGGCCCCGGCACCCAGACAGAGGAGAGGTTCATTCAACTTTGGGTAGCCTCGCAATATAATGGTGAAATGAAAATAAAAATAGGATTGAATGAGGAAGTGCCCTGGAGTCCAATAATATATGGTTAAGGGGAGGTAGTTAATGTCTAATCTGGACAAGGGACGGACAGATCCTGTGGGATCCATGCCTGGTTCATTTTTATGAACTTCAGCTTGTCCACATTGGCTGTAGACAGGCGGCTGCGTTTGTCTGTAATGACGCCCCCTGCCGTGCTGAATACACGTTCAGACAAAACGCTGGCCGCCGGGCAGGCCAGCACCTCCAAGGCATAAAAGGCTAGCTCTGGCCACGTGGACAATTTAGAGACCCAGAAGTTGAATGGGGCCGAACCATCAGTCAGTAAGTGGAGGGGTGTGCACATGTACTGTTCCACCATGTTAGTGAAATGTTGCCTCCTACTAACACGTTGCGTATCAGGTGGTGGTGCAGTTAGCTGTGGCGTGTTGACAAAAGTTTTCCACATCTCTGCCATGCTAACCCTGCCCTCAAAGGAGCTGGCATTGACACAGCTGCCTTGGCGACCTCTTGCTCCTCCTCTGCCTTGGCCTTGGGCTTCCACTTGTTCCCCTGTGACATTTGGGAATGCTCTCAGTAGTGCGTCTACCAACGTGCGCTTGTACTCGCGCATCTTCCTATCACGCTCCAGTGCAGGAAGTAAGGTGGGCACATTGTCATTGTAGCGCGGATCCAGCAGGGTGGCAACCCAGTAGTCCGCACAGGTTAAAATGTGGGCAACTCTGCTGTCGTTGCGCAGGCACTGCAGCATGTAGTCGCTCATGTGTGCCAGGCTGCCCAGGGGTAAGGACAAGCTGTCCTCTGTGGGAGGCGTATCGTCATCGTCCTGCCTTTCCCCCCAGCCACGCACCAGTGATGGACCCGAGCTGCGTTGGGTGCCACCCCGCTGTGACCATGCTTCATCCTCATCCTCCTCCACCTCCTCCTCATCCTCGTCCTCCTCGTCCTCCAGTAGTGGGCCCTGTCTGGCCACATTTGTAACTGGCCTCTGCTGTTGCCAAAAACCTCCCTCTGAGTCACTTCGAAGAGACTGGCCTGAAAGTGCTAAAAATGACCCCTCTTCCTCCTCCTCCTCCTCCTCCGCCTCCTGGGCCACCTCCTCTTGCATCATCGCCCTAAGTGTTTTCTCAAGGAGACATAGAAGTGGTATTGTAACGCTGATAACGGCGTCATCGCCACTGGCCATGTTTGTGGAGTACTCGAAACAGCGCAACAGGGCACACAGGTCTCGCATGGAGGCCCAGTCATTGGTGGTGAAGTGGTGCTGTTCTGTAGTGCGACTGACCCGTGCGTGCTGCAGCTGAAACTCCACTATGGCCTGCTGCTGCTCGCACAGTCTGTCCAGCATGTGCAAGGTGGAGTTCCACCTGGTGGGCACGTCGCATATGAGGCGGTGAGCGGGAAGGCCGAAGTTACGCTGTAGCGCAGACAGGCGAGCAGCAGCAGGATGTGAACGCCGGAAGCGCGAACAGACGGCCTGTACTTTATGCAGCAGCTCTGACATGTCGGGGTAGTTGTGTATGAACTTCTGCACCACCAAATTCAGCACATGCGCCAAGCAAGGGATGTGCGTCAAATTGGCTAGTCCCAGAGCTGCAACGAGATTTCGCCCATAATCACACACCACCAGGCCGGGCTTGAGGCTCACCGGCAGCAACCACTCGTCGGTCTGTTGTTCTATACCCCGCCACAACTCCTGTGCGGTGTGGGGCCTGTCCCCCAAACATATGAGTTTCAGAATGGCCTGCTGACGTTTACCCCGGGCTGTGCTGAAGTTGGTGGTGAAGGTGTGTGGCTGACTGGATGAGCAGGTGGAAGAAGAGGAGGAGGAAGCCGAGAAGGAGGAGGTGGCAACAGGAGGCAAAGAATGTTGCCCTGCGATCCTTGGCGGCGGAAGGACGTGCGCCAAACAGCTCTCCGGCTGGGGCCCAGCTGCCACTACATTTACCCAGTGTGCAGTTAGGGAGATATAGCGTCCCTGGCCGTGCTTACTGGTCCACGTATCTGTGGTTAGGTGGACCTTGCTACTGATGGCGTTGCGCAGTGCACACTTGATTTTATCGGATACTTGGTTGTGCAGGGAAGGCACGGCTCTCTTGGAGAAGTAGTGGCGGCTGGGAACAACATACTGTGGGACAGCAAGCGACATGAGCTGTTTGAAGCTGTCTGTGTCCACCAGCCTAAATGACAGCATTTCATAGGCCAGTAGTTTAGAAATGCTGGCATTCAGGGCCAGGGATCGAGGGTGGCTAGGTGGGAATTTACGCTTTCTCTCAAATGTTTGTGAGATGGAGAGCTGAACGCTGCTGTGTGACATGGTTGAGACGCTTGGTGACGGAGGTGGTGGTGGTGGTACATCCCCTGTTTGCTGGGCGGCAGGTGCCAACGTTCCTCCAGAGGCGGAGGAAGAGGCCGAGGCGGCAGCAGCAGAAGAGGCCGAGGCGGCAGCAGCAGAAGAGGTAGCAGGGGGAGCCTGAGTGACTTCCTTGGTTTTAAGGTGTTTACTCCACTGCAGTTCATGCTTTGCATGCAGGTGCCTGGTCATGCAGGTTGTGCTCAGGTTTAGAACGTTAATGCTTCGCTTCAGGCTCTGATGGCACAGCGTGCAATCCACTCGGGTCTTGTCGTCAGCACATTGTTTGAAGAAGTGCCATGCCAGGGAACTCCTTGAAGCTGCCTTTGGGCTGCTCGGTCCCAGATGGCGGCGGTCAGTAGCAGGCGGAGTCTCTTGGCGGCGGGTGTTCTGCTTTTGCCCACTGCTCCCTCTTTTGCTACGCTGTTGGCTCGGTCTCACCACTGCCTCTTCCTCCGAACTGTGAAAGTCAGTGGCACGACCTTCATTCCATGTGGGGTCTAGGACCTCATCGTCCCCTGCATCGTCTTCCACCCAGTCTTGATCCCTGACCTCCTGTTCAGTCTGCACACTGCAGAAAGACGCAGCAGTTGGCACCTGTGTTTCGTCATCATCAGAGACATGCTGAGGTGGTATTCCCATGTCCTCATCATCAGGAAACATAAGTGGTTGTGCGTCAGTGCATTCTATGTCTTTCACCGCTGGGGAAGGGCTAGGTGGATGCCCTTGGGAAACCCTGCCAGCGGAGTCTTCAAACAGCATAAGAGACTGCTGCATAACTTGAGGCTGAGACAGTTTCCCTGGTATGCATGGGGGTGATGTGACAGACTGATGGGGTTGGTTTTCAGGCGCCATCTGTGCGCTTTCTGCAGAAGACTGGGTGGGAGATAATGTGAACGTGCTGGATCCACTGTCGGCCACCCAATTGACTAATGCCTGTAGCTGCTCAGGCCTTACCATCCTTAGAACGGCATTGGGCCCCACCATATATCGCTGTAAATTCTGGCGGCTACTGGGACCTGAGGTAGTTGGTACACTAGGACGTGTGGATGTGGCAGAACGGCCACGTCCTCTCCCAGCACCAGAGGGTCCACTAACACCACCACGACCATGTCCACGTCCGCGTCCCTTACTAGATGTTTTCCTCATTGTTATCGTTCACCACAACAACAAAAATATTATTTGGCCCAATGTATTGTATTCAAATTCAGCGGGATATAAATTTGAGGCCTAGTATTTAGGCACTGGGTGACCGGTATGGATTTAGTGACAGAATTAGACTGGGATATGCACAGTAGCGTGTGTGTGTGAAGTTATTCTGAATGACCCTATGTGCACCTTGAATATTATATACCCTTTTAGGGATAGATTTCAAATAGCTCTGATATAGCAGAAACCACTAAATTATGAAATTGCTAAATTGGGAATTGTATTTCAACCCAGAACAAAAAATGTGCTTTGACGGACACTAAATAACTTTCCCAGCCACAACAGTACAGCGGTAACGAGAGATTTAGCGGGATATAAATTTGAGGCCTAGTATTTAGGCGCTGGGTGACCGGTATGGATTTAGTGACAGAATTAGACTGGGATATGCACAGTAGCGTGTATGTGTGAAGTTATTCTGAATGACCCTATGTGCACCTTGAATATTATATACCCTTTTAGGGATAGATTTCAAATAGCTCTGATATAGCAGAAACCACTAAATTATGAAATTGCTAAATTGGGAATTGTATTTCAACCCAGAACAAAAAATGTGCTTTGACGGACACTAAATAACTTTCCCAGCCACAACAGGACAGCGGTAACGAGAGATTTAGCGGGATATAAATTTGAGGCCTAGTATTTAGGCGCTGGGTGACCGGTATGGATTTAGTGACATAATTAGACTGGGATATGCACAGTAGCATGTGTGTGTGAAGTTATTCTGAATGACCCTATGTGCACCTTGAATATTATATACCCTTTTAGGGATAGATTTCAAATAGCTCTGATATAGCAGAAACCACTAAATTATGAAATTGCTAAATTGGGAATTGTATTTCAACCCAGAACAAAAAATGTGCTTTGACGGACACTAAATAACTTTCCCAGCCACAACAGGACAGCGGTAACGAGAGATTTAGCGGGATATAAATTTGAGGCCTAGTATTTAGGAGCTGGGTGACCGGTATGGATTTAGTGACAGAATTCGACTGGGATATGGCCAAAAAATAACCACACTATTGCTGGTTAAATGCACTTGGTGACGGGCGCAGCTTGCCCCTGATGTAGTATATGGCCAAAAAATGAACAGACTATTGCTGGTTAAATGCACTTGGTGTCACAGCTTGACCAACCACACTACTGAGGGTTAAATGCACTTGGTGACGGGCGCAGCTTGCCCCTGATGTAGTATATGGCCAAAAAATGAACAGACTATTGCTGGTTAAATGCACTTGGTGTGATAGCTTGACCAACCACACTACTGAGGGTTAAATGCACTTGGTGACGGGCGCAGCTTGCCCCTGATGTAGTATATGGCCAAAAAATGAACAGACTATTGCTGGTTAAATGCACTTGGTGACGGGCGCAGCTTGCCCCTGATTTAGTATATGGCCAAAAAATGAACAGACTATTGCTGGTTAAATGCACTTGGTGTGATAGCTTGACCAACCACACTACTATGGGTTAAATGCACTTGGTGACGGGCGCAGCTTGCCCCTGATGTAGTATATGGCCAAAAAATAAACAGACTATTGCTGGTTAAATGCACTTGGTGTGACAGCTTCACCCTGATGTAGGCTTTAGCCAAAAAACAAACGCACCATTGAGGGTTAAATGCACTTGGTGACAGGTGGATTTTGCTAACCAGAATTGGCAGACAATGATTTTAGGTGCCAATGTCGCATTTAAAAGATTCCTGAGGTCCCCAGGAATTAAAAACCCCAAGAAGTGACCCCATTTTGTAAAGAGCACCCCCTTATGAACATTTTAAGTGGTGGAAAGGGTACTTGACAGAAAACAGGTGTCTCACAGAAGGCAGAAACACTTGTTAAATTATTTTAAAGCAAACATTTGTGAAAATGTAAAATTACTAGCAGACCCCAATTTTTTTCCACAAGGTGAAAATGCACCCCAGTATATGTTCCCCATTTTCTCCCTATTCAGGGCACTTCCCATATGTGCTTGTAGCCTGCTGTATTGGCGCATAGCAGGGCTCTAGAGGAAAAGTGCAAAATATGGTTCTTGTATGCTTGAATTGGCAGACAGGAATTTTTTTATGCAACATGGCACCTAAAATCCATGAGGTCCCCAGAAATTAAAAACCCCAAAAAGTTCCTCTGTGGCCTTTTTTTTAGGAAAGTTCTTCTGTTGTCTGCAGATTGAAATAGCACATGCACATGCCAGATGTACCACACATGTACCACACTTTCGTTTTTGGTGTGGAATGCTAACATAGTAACATAGTACATATGCCAAAAAAAGACATTTGTCCATCCAGTTCGGCCTGTCATCCTGAAATTTGATCCAGAGGAAGGCAAAAAAAAAATGTGAGATAGAAGCCAATTTTCCCCACTTTAGGGGAATAAAAAATTCCTTCCCGACTCCAATCAGGCAATCAGAATAACTCCCTGGATCAACGACCCCTCTCTAGTAGCTATAGCCTGTAATATCCAGAAATACATCCAGGCCCCGCTTGAATTCCTTTATTGTATTCACCATCACCACCTCCTCAGGCAGAGAGTTCTATAGTCTCACTGCTCTTATGGGAAGAATCCTCTTCTATGTTTGTGTACAAACCTTCTTTCCTCCAGAGTCCAGACGGGGATGTCCCCTCGTCACAGTCACAGTCACAGTACTGGGGATAAATAGATGATGGGATAGATCTCTGTACTTACCCCAGATTTATATAGTAATTAGATCTCCCCTCAGCCGTCTTTTTTTTAAAGTGAATAACCCTAATTTTGATAATCTTTCAGGGTACTGTAGTTGCCCCATTCCAGTTATTACTTTAGATGCCCTCCTCTGGACCCTCTCCAGCTCTGCTATGTCTGCCTTGTTTACAGGAGCCCAGAACTGTACACAGTACTCCATGTGTAGTCTGACTAGCGATTTGTAAAGTGGTAGGACTATGTTCTTATCAGGGGCATCTATGCCCCTTTTGATGCAACCCATTATCTTATTGCCATTGGCAGCAGCTGCCTGACAATGGTTTTTGCAGCTTAGTTTGCTGTTTATTAAAATTCCTAGATCCTTTTCCATGTCAGTGTTACTGAGTGTTTTACCATTTAGTATGTACTGGTGACTTGCATTATTCCTTCCCATATGCATAACCTTACATTTGTCAGTGTTAAACCTCATCTGCCACTTATCTGCCCAAACCTCCAATCTATCCAGATCCCTCTGTAGTAGTATACTGTCCTCTTCAGTGTTAATTACTTTACACAGTTTAGTGTCATCTGCTAAAATTGATACTTTATTAATGATCTTGTAGAAGGCTTGCATAGTAAATATATTGAATAGAATAGGGCCCATTACTAACCCTGAGGTACTCCACTAGTGACAGTGACCCAATCTGAGTGTGTACCGTTAATAACCACGCTCTGTTTTCTATCATTGAGCCAGTTACCCACATACAGACGTTTTCTCCCAGTCCGAGGGCTTCAGAAGTAGATCTGAAAGATCCACCCCTCCCATGTGTCTCTTGTAGTCCAGGATACAAACTGGTTTGGGGGTAGTGGTTGTGGTACCTCATACAGGAGCAGGGATGCTGGTGTTAGTGTGAATGGTGGTCAGTACAAGGACGCCCCTCTTGTCCTTGTACTTAACCACAAGCATATTCTCATGGAGGAGAGCCCTACTTTCACCCTTTCTCAGTGGTTTCCCTATCAGGGATCTACCAGGCCTCTCTGATTCTTGCGTACTGTGCCGCAAGCACCAGTACTTCTGGCAGTTAGGGACCTGAATAGGGGTATGCTGGTATAATAGTTATCCACATATAGGTGGTAACCCTTATCCAGCAGTGGTTCAGTAAGTCCGACAAGATCTTCTCACTAACTCCTAGGATGGGAGGGTCATTCTGGGGGTTCTATCCGGGAATCTTTCCCTTCGTAAATTCGGAACTTGTGGGTGTACACGGAGCTACTCTCACAAAGTTTGTATATTTTTATGCCATACCTTTCCTGTTTGTTACTGTACTGGCGGAATGGGAAACAGGACAAAATGCACCCTACATTTTGTTCCCCATTTCCGCCCGAATACGGCAGCACCCAATATGTGCTAAAAAAATTATGTATGGGGGCGCACAGAAGTGCTCTAAAGTCAAACAACAAAATTTGGATTTTGCTAACCAGAATTGGCAGACATTGATTTTAGGTGCCATGTCGTATTTAAAAGATTCCTGAGGTCCCCAGAAATTAAAAACCCCAAGAAGTGACCCCATTTTAAAAATAGCACCCCCGTATGAACATTTTAAGCGGTGGAAAGCGTACTTTTCAGCAAACAGGTGTCTCACAGAAGGCAGAAACACTTGTAAAATGATTTTAGAGCACACATTTATGAAAATGAAAAATTACTAGCAGACCCCAAGTTTTTTTTCACAAGGGGAAAATGCACCCCAGTATATGATCCCCATTCAGAAATCACCCTATATGTGCTTGTAGCCTGCTGTATGGGCGCAGAGCAGGCAAACAGCAAAATTTGGATTTTGCTAACAGGCCTGAGTAGGCAGACATGGATTTTAGGTGCCATGCCACATAAAAAAAAATCTTGAATACCCCAGAAAATATGTTTCCCATTTTCTCCTCATTCAGGAAACCCCCCATATGTGCTTGCAGCCTGCTGTATTGGCGCACAGCAGTCAAACAGCAAAATATGGATTTTGCTAACAGGCCTGAATTGGAAGACATGCAATTTAAGTGCCATATCACATTTGAAAATAAAGACCCCAAAAAGTGACCCCATTTTGGAAAGAGCACACCCATATGAAAATTTTAAGTGGTGAAAGGGTACGTTTTTAGCAAACAGGTGTCTCACAAACGGCAGAAACACTTGTTAAAAGATTTAAAAGCACATATTTGTGAAAAAATAAAATTACTAGAAGACCCCAATGTTTTTTTCCACAAGGGGTTAAGGGAGAAAATGCACCCCAGTATGTGATCCCAATTATCTCACTATTCAGGAAACACCCCATATGTGCTGTATGGGCGCAGAGCAGGCAAACAGGAAAATATGGATTTAGCTAACAGGCCTGAATTGGCAGACATGGATTTTAGGTGCCATGTCGCATTAAAAAAATGTCTGAGGTCCCCAGAAAATAAAGACCCCAAGACGTGACCCCATTTTGGAAATAGCACCCCCGTATGAACATTTTAAAAACAGAAACACTTGTTAAAGGATTTCAAAGCATATATTTGTGAAAACATTTTTTTTTACTAGCATACCTCAATTTTTTTTCACAAGGGGTTGAAGGAGAAAATGTATCCCAGTATGTGCTTCCCATTTTTTCCCCATTCAGAAAACACCCCATATGTGCTTGTAGCCTGCTGTATAGGAGCAGAGCAGGCAAACAGCAAAATATGGATTTTGCTAACAGGCCTGAATTGGCAGACATGGATTTTAGGTGCCATGCAGCAATAAAAGATTCTTGAGGTCCCCAGAAAATTTGTTCCCCATTTTCTCCCCATTCAGGAAACACCCCATATGTGCTTGTAGCCTGCTGTATTGGCGCACAGCAGGACTCTAGAGGCAAAGTGCAAAATATGGTTTTTGCAGGCTTGAATTGGCAGATATGGATTTTAGGTGTCATTTCGCATTAAAACATTCCTGAGGTCTCCAGAAATCAAAAACCTCAAAAAGTGACCCCATTTTGGAAAGAGCACCACCGTACGAACATTTTAAGTGGTGGAAAGGGTACTTTTCAGCAAACAAGTGTTTCACAGAAGGCAGAAACACTTGTTAAAGTATTTCAAAGCACATATTTGTGAGAGAAAAAAAATTACTAGCAGACCTCAATTTTTAGTTTACAAGGGGTTGAAGAAGAAAATGTACCCCAGTATGTGTTTCCCATTTTCTTCCCATTAAGAAAACACCCCATATGTGCTTGTAGCCTGCTCTATGGGCGCACAGCAGGCAAACAGCAAAATATGGATTTTGCTGAAAGGTCTGAATTTGCAGACATGGATTTTAGGTGAACAATAGAAAGAGTAAAAGTTCAGCTCAACAATAATCCACACTGCGCGGACAAGCCAAGGCTGGCTCAGTATAGACCAAACAGAAGAAACGTCCAGCACGTAGTATGCTAAAACGCTGCATCATCTTTATTCCATCGTACGTACAATCAGTGTACAATAGCAGGCAAACAGGAAAATATGGATTTTGCTGACAGGCCTGATTTGGCAGACATGGATTTTAGGTGCCATGTCACATTTAAAAATGTTCTCATGAAGGAGAGCCCTACTTTCACCCTTACTCAGTGGTTGCCCTACCAGGGATCTACCAGGCCTCTCTGATATTTGCGTACCGTGCCGCAAGCCACAGTACCTCTGGCAGTTAGAGACCTGAATAGGGGTATGCTGGTATAATAGTTATCCACATAGAGGTGGTAACCCTTATCCAGCAGTGGGTACAGTAAGTCCCACACAATCTTCCCACTAACTCCTAGGATGGGGGGGGGGGGTCATTCTGGGGGTCCTATCTGGGAATCTTTGCCTTCGAAATTTCGAACTTGTGGGTGTACCTGGAGCTACTCTCACAAAGTTTGAATGTTTTTATGCCATACCTTGCCCGTTTGAACAGACGGTCAAATGTTGTGTCATTTTGGGGTGGGCACTGTACATTCTCGCTGTACCGTAGGAATTTCCTAATTGACTCAAATCGCCTCCTGGTCATGGTCTTACTATAATTTGTACTATAAATTGGAGTCTGGTAGAAAATGTCTGTACTCCAATATTGTCTAATGTTTTTTTTTTTACAACACCAATATGCAGCACGAGTCCCCAAAACTTCATTCTGCTGCATTTACTGGGGTCCAACCTAGGGGTCTAGCGTATGGCAAAGTAGGGTTCTGATCAATAAATTGTTGGGCATATAAATTGGTTTGGGCCACCATTAAATTTACAAAATCTTCAGAGAAGAAGACTTTGAAAAAATCTAGTTTAGTGCAGCCCGCACTATCTGCATTCCGGACCTGCCCTTAAAATCCGGAATTTGTGGCTGATAATCGGCTTCCATAAGGGGGGCTGCCTCCACTGCTACCCTGGGGCGCCTTCTAGAGGGTCCCTCATCAGCGGATGATGATAATGATGAGGGGGCAGAGGAGTAGAGGAAAGTGGCATCCTCTTCTCCCTCACTGGCAGACTCAGTATCGGAGGCAAGCATGGCGTATGCCTCTTCAGCTGAGTATACTCGCTGTTCCAACCAATCGCAACGCTTGCACGGGACCCCAAACACTGGTGTCCCCTGCCTTACCTCGGAGGTGACCAGTGCTAATTAGTTCAGCATCGGCCGCCTCCCCCCGCCCCGATGCTTCTTACAGCTTCCGGCGCTGCGATGTGCCGGTCTTCATTGACCGGCCAATCGCAGCGCTTGGAGCTGCAGCACCATGCTGCCCTTACCCAGCATGGCTGCCTGCTGGTAAGAGCAGCCATGATGACGCGATTCCCCCGCGATCGTGCCCCAGCGCCCTACGGACCTTGTGACGTACAGTACATGTACATCACTGTTCTTTAAGTCCCGTCCAGGTATGACGTACATGTACATCACGGGTCCTTAAGAGGTTAAAGTTATTACCACATTAAGTGACACATGTCAGATTTGCAAAAAAATGGTCTGGTCCTTAAGGTGAAAAATGACTGTGTCCTCAAGGGGTTAAGGGCACCATTTAATAGTGCATATAAAGTAATGGGAAGCTGGCAACAAATTCCTAATGGGAAGGTATTGGGAAAAAAACGGAATTCTGACATAGTTTTATGGGTTTTGCTTTTACTATATTCCCTTTATGGTAAAACTGACCTGGTATCTTCATTCTCTGGGTCAGTACAATTACAGCAATACCACACTTGTATAGTTTTCTTGTGTTTTAATAGTTTAAAAAAATAACGTTTTTTCTTTTCATCACCATATTCTGACCCCCATAACCTTTTCATATTTATGTCTAAGGAGCTGTGTTAGTGCTAATTTTTGCAGGACAACCTGTTGCTTTCATTTTGGAGTGTGCTTAATCATTTTTTATTCAATTTATTAGGGGGGAAGGGGAGGAGAAGCAATGAAGAGACAGCGAATCGACAATTTGGCTATTTTGGGATGTGGTGATGCCTATGATGTTTATTTTTTTATTTATTTTTTATTGGGAAATGGGGTGAATTGAATTTTTTATACAATTTTATATTTATAAAAAACATTTTTTGCTTTTTTTAACACTTTTTAAAAGTTACTCTAGGGAACTTTATCAAGCGATGATAAGGTTGCTTCTCGCACAGACTCCAATGTATTAGCATTATAGTCTATGTGAAATTTGCTTGTACGTAGCCTGCACATAGCTATGGCTGCCTCGGATCACTCAAAGGGACCAAGGCTCCCTGATCACATCATGGGGAGAGCTGTTCGATACCCAGGAGTGCAGCACTCTTAGGTTTTCAGAGGGGGTTAAATGTCTGTGATCGGTATTATCACCGATTGCAGACATTAGTCTTCTCTGTGAAACAGCATAAACCTAGCGGCTATGGTGCTTGCTCCGATCCTAAGGGCTCATTCACGTGACACTATGACTGCTGTGCCTGTGTTGTGGACCGCAAATAGCGGTCCGCAGTAAGTGTGCACCAGTCTTGTGAATCCATATTGCGGTGCGGACCCACCAATCTGCAAAATACTGCAAAAGCTAGGACATGTCCTATTTTTTACAGTGTGGAAGCATGGACCCTAAGGCTGGGTTCACACCTGAGCGTTGCGCAAACGCGCGTTTTACGCGCGTTTTTGTCGCGCATTTTTATGCGCGTTTTTTGTAATAGTAAACGCGCGTTTGACGCGCGTTTGTGTGATTGACTACAGTGTCCTATGGCCACAAACGCGCGTCAAAACGCCCCAAAGTCGCTCATGTACTTTTTTGAGCGTCGGGCGTTTTACAGCGCGATCGTACGCGCTGTAAAACGCCCAGGTGTGAACCATTCCCATAGGGAATCATTGGTTTCTCCTTGTTGAGCGTTTTACAGCGCGTAGGAACGCGCTGTAAAACGCTCAGGTGTGAACCCAGCCTAAAATCCATGGAAGCGCTTCCGTCGGCTTCTGACCCGTGCCTCCGTCCCACAAAAAACAGGACATACCCTATCTTTCGCCATATCTTGCGGATCACCGACCCATTCAAGTCAATGAATCAGTGGCACTGAGTGCACATGGGTAGTGCCCGTATCTTGTGAACCGGCTGCTTGTGGTCTCAATATAGGCACAAAGCCCTTAACGTCCATGTGTATGAGCCCTTATGGTGTGGACATCCGCTGTATATGTATGACGGATGTCCTCAAAGGGTAATAGTCTCCAAAGACTTCCATAAAACACCTGGAGGTACTGTTCTTTTGTTTAAAAAATTCACCATTAGGCCTTATGCACAGGCAGTTGTGCGGCCGTTCCGTGCATTGGGGACCGCAATTCGCTGTCCACAATGCAGGGGCTACTTCCGTGCGGCAGCCGGGATGGATCGAGGCCCATTCAACTTGAAAGGGTCAGTGATCTGTCCGCACAGCAAAAAAAATAGAACATGCTCTATTTTTTTGCGGTGCGGAGGCACGGACAAAAACACCACAGAAGCGCTTCCGTGGGGTTCCGTGCCTCCATTCCGTACCTCAGCTCCGGATTGCGGACCTATTCAAGTGGATGGTCCGCATCCGTGATGCGGGAAGCACAAGGCCGGTGCCTGCATATTGCGGACCAGCTGTTTGTGGCCTGCAATACGGCCACTGCCGGGCAATGGCCGCGTGCATGAGGCCTTATATGTAGGCTATTTCAGCACAAGAAGTCGTACAACACATGTCATAAATCAGGCGAATCCTCCGGCAGTGCAGAGGGGAAACAAATAAATAAAACACTGCAGATTTTGTTGCAGAAACTTCTGTAACTGAATATTAGTTCCATTCATTTGACTGGATCTTGCAGAAATCCATGTGCTTTCTGCCAAAACATCCCCATTCAGATGAATAAAACTGTTTTGCAATAAAACCTGCAGTGTATGAAGCGCCATCATGTTCCTGTAGTGATGCCTGGAGCGTCTCTCCATGGGTTAATATGATGAGTGGACATACAGCCTGGTCAGGGGGGTGTCCTGAGATTCATCTACCTTCCTGACTGGTCCCTCACAATTGGGTGACACCCGCAGGGAGGAGCTGACCTGATAAGAAGCCTGGGTGTGGGCAGGTGGCTGTAGCCATGTGTTAGTGCCGGGGGCTCCATTTTGTGAGCAGGGAAAATGAGAGATTACATGTAAAAAGCCGGCATCAAGATGCCATAGACATGGGGTGTGAGTGTGTTGTGTGGGGCTCAGGACCTGGTGTTCTAGAATAGTGTCAGGGGCCGTGTGGTAAATGAGAGGCAGAGACATCAGCTGGAAGACTAATGAGCTCAGTCAGGGCAGGAGACACAGAGCACATAGGGCAGAGCAGTGTCTATCCGCAGACCTCCATGTGTATGAGACTGCTGTGACTGACTACATGTAGTAAAGAGACAGAACAGACAACTATGAGACTGCTGTGACTGACTACATGTAGTAAAGAGACAGAACAGACAACTATGAGACTGCTGTGACTGACTACATGTAGTAAAGAGACACAGAGCATATAGGGCAGAGCAGTGTCTATCCGCAGACCTCCCTGTGTATGAGACTGCTGTGACTGACTACATGTAGTAAAGAGACAGAACAGACAACTATGAGACTGCTGTGACTGACTACATGTAGTAAAGAGACAGAACAGACAACTATGAGACTGCTGTGACTGCCTGATTATATGTAGTAAAGAGACACCAAGCATACAGGGCTTTCCCCAGACCTCCCTGTGTATGAGACTGCTGTGACTAAGTATATGTAGTACAGGGACAGAACAGACATATGAGACTGATTACATGTCAAAAGACAGGACAGACACAACTATGAGCCTGTTATGACTGGTTACATAAAGTAAAGAGACGGAATAGACACATATGAGAGTGCTGTGAGTTGTTGCATGAAGCAAAGAGACTGAACAGACATATATATAAGACTACTGTGACTGCCTGATTACATGTAGTAAAGAGAGAGCACATAGGGCTGTACCCAGACCTCCCTGTGTATGAGACTGCTGTGACTGATTACATGTAGTAAAGAGACAGAACAGACATAACTATGAGACTGCTGTGACTGATTACATGTAGTTAAGAGACACAGATCACATAGGGCTGAGCAGCTTCTCTCCCCAGACCTCCCTGTGTATGAGACTGCTGGGAATAACTGAATGGGGGTCATTTACTTAAAAGGTTACACCTTTTCTGTGTTAGTCAGAATACTCACTTTTGTGGCTTTTTAAACACTTATGAGGCAATATTTTTATGCCGTTCTCACGACTGGGGAGGCCCCTCCATATTCACAAACATTTAGTCCTCTCTCTCACAAGTGAGTTTTCCCGTACGGGTTCAATGCATGAAGTGAACACATAGAACCTACTTTGAATCCTGACCCATTGGGTCTGTGCACATGAGCGTTGTTTTTCACACATTATTTCTGCGTTCAGGAAAAATCACAGCATGTTCTATATTCTGCGTTTTTCATGCGGCCCTGGTCCCATAGAAGTGAATGGCGCTTTAGTGAAAAACACATTGCATCCGAATGCAATGCATTTTTCAATGATGGTTGGTAGGAGATGTTAGTAAATCTTCAGTGTTTTATTTTTTTACGTGCGTGATTAATACATCAAAACTGATTGCACCCGTGCAGGAAAAACTGAAACACTGACCGCAATTGCAGACAAAACTGAATGAACTTGGTCACAATTTGTATCGTTCGTGGGAAAGAGGCCTTACACCATTTCCAGGCGCATAATGCCGGAGCATGCACATAATTTATGATGAGGCACATCCTCCAGCAGCTCGGGGGCCATCAAAGAGCTGCATAAAAAGCATAAAAAGCATGTTTTGACAGAACAGACATATATATGAGACTATGGCTACATACACACAACCGTGGTGTGTTTTGCGGTCTGCAAATCGCGGATCCGCAGAACACGGATGGCGTCTGTGCGCGTTCCGCAATTTACAGAACGACATGGACAGCCTTTAATATAACTGCCTATTCTTGTCCGCAAAGCGGGGACAAGAATTGGACATGTTGTTTTTTTTGTGGGGCCACGGAACGGAGCAACTGATGTGGACAGCACACATTTTAATGAGATGGTTGAGGGAGAAAACGGGATATAAATGACTAGAAGTGGAAGGAGTACTGGTGCATAACTGTATGTAGGATATAGGAAAAAATAATAAGAAATTGTGACTGAGTGGATGTAGGCGAGATAAAAAGGGCAATTCTGACTAAGAAACTGTATGATGTTTGGAAGCCAATGAGACCCCGCCTAAACTAGGGCGCCCTCATAGTCTGCGGGTACCAAATTTGAAGATGAGTTCTCCCCCAAGGGGTGGTAAGAAAATTGGTGGCCAGGAAGAGACAAAACAAAGCACACAGGTGATGGGTGTTAAACAGAGTCCCTTATCCATAAGATCTCAGTTCCTTTATTTATAGTAAAATAACCTGGATCTTCCTCTTACAGTGAAAAAAGATAACATAGGACTTTACCATATATGTACATAACAAAACCTGAGACCAAGCAGCATCTGTCTGCAATAGTGGACATGTTAAAGACTATGGCCCATGTGTTCATATATAGCAAGGTCAAAGGTTACTGGCATCTGGCAATACTTATGTTCACTTAGGTACACATTCCTCATTTTGAAACTAGGTATTGCTCTTTAGGCTGGTCATTGCACCCGCATACTGTAGCTACTTCTGGCCAGATCCCCTGGACCAGGTCATACTTGAATGTCATTCACCAATATAGGGGGTTCTGACCAAACAGAAGTGGGCTGAGCTCCAGCAGACCAGATATACCACTACATTAATGGGATTAGCTTGATGTCATATCATATAACACTGGAATGGTATGATGTAAATATGTGGCACCAAACTCCAGGGGTTCAAAGGTGACTTCAGCTTCTTTAATCATCTCCCCCTGGACTGGACTTTGTTTGGACCACATGGACTTGTATTGGTTCCTCCTTTCCGACATTCTCTTTGCACACCTTTTTAGACAAGTAGAACAAAAGCTTAGTTCCGGCATCAAAACAAAACTGACCCAACTTGGCCACTGAAAATTCCAGTCCTCCGTTGAATTAGCTTTCTAAATTCTTCCTTGTAACCTTTTAGCTTGTTCAACATCATGCTTGACCTGCAAAAGACCAGAGGGATCTATGTAATGACAACAGGCAGGACCCATCACCTAACACATACCTTGCAAGGTTGTTAAATAATCCAGCACCAGGTTGTGCTGGTTAGATAACAATGCCAGCTGCCTCGTGATTGATGATGTTACGTTTAGGGCGTCAAAAATATACTCTGTAACATTATCAAACAATTCTGCCAGTTTTTCTATGTTATGAGTACTGACAGACCTATAAAGTTCAAGGATATGCTAAATTGTACGTGCCAGGGAACATGCATCAGTTCCTTTGCCTTACTCTCTTGCTTATATAGCATGTGCTGGGGGATGTTACCGTATGTAAAATCTATATTCTTCCATACCCAAGTTGCAGAAGTTAGCCTAGCTAGAGTACAGGATCCCTCTGTTCACAAAGTTAACCACTTGCATGCATTATGACTAGAGTTGAGCGAACACCTGGATGTTCGGGTTCGAGAAGTTCGGCCGAACATCCCGGAAATGTTCGGGTTCGGGATCCGAACCCGATCCGAACTTCGTCCCGAACCCGAACCCCATTGAAGTCAATGGGGACCCGAACTTTTCGGCACTAAAAAGGCTGTAAAACAGCCCAGGAAAGAGCTAGAGGGCTGCAAAAGGCAGCAACATGTAGGTAAATCCCCTGCAAACAAATGTGGATAGGGAAATTAATTAAAATAAAAATTAAATAAATAAAAATTAACCAAAATCAATTGGAGAGAGGTTCCATAGCAGAGAATCTGGCTTCCCGTCACCCACCACTGGAACAGTCCATTCTCAGATATTTAGGCCCCGGCACCCAGGCAGAGGAGAGAGGTCCCGTAACAGAGAATCTGTCTTCATGTCAGCAGAGAATTAGTCTGCATGTCATAGCAGAGAATGAGGCTTCACGTCAGCCACCACTGCAACAGTCCATTGGCATATATTTAGGCCCAGCACCCAGGCAGAGGAGGGAGGTCCCGTAACAGAGAATCTGTCTTCATGTCAGCAGAGAATTAGTCTGCATGTCATAGCAGAGAATGAGGCTTCACGTCAGCCACCACTGCAACAGTCCATTGGCATATATTTAGGCCCAGCACACACACAGGCAGAGGAGAGAGGTCCCGTAACAGAGAATCTGGCTTCATGTCAGCAGAGAATCAGTCTGCATGTCATAGCAGAGAATGAGGCTTCACGTCAGCCACCACTGCAACAGTCCATTGGCATATATTTAGGCCCAGCACACACACAGGCAGAGGAGAGAGGTCCCGTAACAGAGAATCTGGCTTCATGTCAGCAGAGAATCAGTCTGCATGTCATAGCAGAGAATGAGGCTTCACGTCAGCCACCACTGCAACAGTCCATTGGCATATATTTAGGCCCAGCACCCAGGCAGAGGAGGGAGGTCCCGTAACAGAGAATCTGTCTTCATGTCAGCAGAGAATTAGTCTGCATGTCATAGCAGAGAATGAGGCTTCACGTCAGCCACCACTGCAACAGTCCATTGGCATATATTTAGGCCCAGCACACACACAGGCAGAGGAGAGAGGTCCCGTAACAGAGAATCTGGCTTCATGTCAGCAGAGAATCAGTCTGCATGTCATAGCAGAGAATGAGGCTTCACGTCACCCACCACTGCAACAGTCCATTGGCATATATTTAGGCCTAGCACACAGGCAGAGCAGAGAGGTCCCGTAACAGACAATCTGGCTTCATGTCAGCAGAGAATCAGTCTGCATGTCATAGCAGAGAATCAGGCTTCACGTCACCCACCACTGCAACAGTCCATTGGCATATATTTAGGCCTAGCACACAGGCAGAGCAGAGAGGTCCCGTAACAGACAATCTGGCTTCATGACAGCAGAGAATTAGTCTGCATGTCATAGCAGAGAATGAGGCTTCACGTCAGCCACCACTGCAACAGTCCATTGGCATATATTTAGGCCCAGCACCCAGGCAGAGGAGAGAGGTCCCGTAACAGACAATCTGGCTTCATGTCAGCAGAGAATTAGTCTGCATGTCATAGCAGAGAATCAGGCTTCACGTCAGCCACCACTGCAACAGTCCATTGTCATAAATTTAGGCCCAGCACCCAGGCAGAGGAGAGAGGTCCCGTAACAGACAATCTGGCTTCATGTCAGCAGAGAATTAGTCTGCATGTCATAGCAGAGAATGAGGCTTCACGTCAGCCACCACTGCAACAGTCCATTGGCATATATTTAGGCCTAGCACACAGGCAGAGCAGAGAGGTCCCGTAACAGACAATCTGGCTTCATGACAGCAGAGAATCAGTCTGCATGTCATAGCAGAGAATCAGGCTTCACGTCAGCCACCACTGCAACAGTCCATTGTCATAAATTTAGGCCCAGCACCCAGGCAGAGGAGAGAGGTCCCGTAACAGAGAATCTGGCTTCATGTCAGCAGAGAATCAGTCTTCATATCATAGCAGAGAATCAGGCTTCACGTCACCCACCACTGTAAGAGTCAATTTTCATAAATTTAGGCCCAGAACCCAGGCAGAGGAGAAAGGTCCCGTAACAGACAATCTGGCTTCATGTCAGCAGAGAATCAGTCTTCATATCATAGCCTAGAATCAGGCTTCACGTCACCCACCACTGTAAGAGTCAATTTTCATAAATTTAGGCCCAGAACCCAGGCAGAGGAGAAAGGTCCCGTAACAGACAATCTGGCTTCATGTCAGCAGAGAATCAGTCTTCATATCATAGCAGAGAATCAGGCTTCACGTCACCCACCACTGCAACAGTCAATTGTCATAAATTTAGGCCCAGCACCCAGGCAGAGGAGAGAGCTCCCGTAACAGAGGATCTGGCTTCATGTCAGCAGAGAATCAGTCTGCATGTCATAGCAGAGAATGAGGCTTCACGTCACCCACCACTGCAACAGTCCATTGGCATATATTTAGGCCTAGCACACAGGCAGAGCAGAGAGGTCCCGTAACAGACAATCTGGCTTCATGTCAGCAGAGAATCAGTCTGCATGTCATAGCAGAGAATGAGGCTTCACGTCACCCACCACTGCAACAGTCCATTGGCATATATTTAGGCCTAGCACACAGGCAGAGCAGAGAGGTCCCGTAACAGACAATCTGGCTTCATGACAGCAGAGAATCAGTCTGCATGTCATAGCAGAGAATGAGGCTTCACGTCACCCACCACTGCAACAGTCCATTGGCATATATTTAGGCCTAGCACACAGGCAGAGCAGAGAGGTCCCGTAACAGACAATCTGGCTTCATGTCAGCAGAGAATCAGTCTGCATGTCATAGCAGAGAATGAGGCTTCACGTCACCCACCACTGCAACAGTCCATTGGCATATATTTAGGCCTAGCACACAGGCAGAGCAGAGAGGTCCCGTAACAGACAATCTGGCTTCATGACAGCAGAGAATCAGTCTGCATGTCATAGCAGAGAATGAGGCTTCACGTCACCCACCACTGCAACAGTCCATTGGCATATATTTAGGCCTAGCACACAGGCAGAGCAGAGAGGTCCCGTAACAGACAATCTGGCTTCATGTCAGCAGAGAATCAGTCTGCATGTCATAGCAGAGAATGAGGCTTCACGTCACCCACCACTGCAACAGTCCATTGGCATATATTTAGGCCTAGCACACAGGCAGAGCAGAGAGGTCCCGTAACAGACAATCTGGCTTCATGACAGCAGAGAATCAGTCTGCATGTCATAGCAGAGAATGAGGCTTCACGTCACCCACCACTGCAACAGTCCATTGGCATATATTTAGGCCTAGCACACAGGCAGAGCAGAGAGGTCCCGTAACAGACAATCTGGCTTCATGACAGCAGAGAATCAGTCTGCATGTCATAGCAGAGAATGAGGCTTCACGTCACCCACCACTGCAACAGTCCATTGGCATATATTTAGGCCTAGCACACAGGCAGAGCAGAGAGGTCCCGTAACAGACAATCTGGCTTCATGTCAGCAGAGAATCAGTCTGCATGTCATAGCAGAGAATGAGGCTTCACGTCACCCACCACTGCAACAGTCCATTGGCATATATTTAGGCCTAGCACACAGGCAGAGCAGAGAGGTCCCGTAACAGACGATCTGGCTTCATGTCAGCAGAGAATCAGTCTGCATGTCATAGCAGAGAATCAGGCTTCACGTCAGCCACCACTGCAACAGTCCATGGTCATAAATTTAGGCCCAGCACCCAGGCAGAGGAGAGAGGTCCCGTAACAGACAATCTGGCTTCATGTCAGCAGAGAATTAGTCTGCATGTCATAGCAGAGAATCAGGCTTCATGTCAGCCACCACTGCAACAGTCCATTGGCATATATTTAGGCCTAGCACACAGGCAGAGGAGAGGTTCATTCAACTTTGGGTAGCATCGCAATATAATGGTAAAATGAAAATAAAAATAGGATTGAATGAGGAAGTGCCCTGGAGTCCAATAATATATGGTTATGGGGAGGTAGTTAATGTCTAATCTGGACAAGGGACGGACAGGTCCTGTGGGATCCATGCCTGGTTCATTTTTATGAACGTCAGCTTGTCCACATTGGCTGTAGACAGGCGGCTGCGTTTGTCTGTAATGACGCCCCCTGCCGTGCTGAATACACGTTCAGACAAAACGCTGGCTGCCGGGCAGGCCAGCACCTCCAAGGCATAAAAGGCTAGCTCTGGCCACGTGGACAATTTAGAGACCCAGAAGTTGAATGGGGCCGAACCATCAGTCAGTACGTGGAGGGGTGTGCACACGTACTGTTCCACCATGTTAGTGAAATGTTGCCTCCTGCTAACACGTTGCGTATCAGGTGGTGGTGCAGTTAGCTGTGGCGTGTTGACAAAAGTTTTCCACATCTCTGCCATGCTAACCCTGCCCTCAGAGGAGCTGGCCGTGACACAGCTGCCTTGGCGACCTCTTGCTCCTCCTCTGCCTTGGCCTTGGGCTTCCACTTGTTCCCCTGTGACATTTGGGAATGCTCTCAGTAGCGCGTCTACCAACGTGCGCTTGTACTCGCGCATCTTCCTATCACGCTCCAGTGCAGGAAGTAAGGTGGGCACATTGTCTTTGTAGCGTGGATCCAGCAGGGTGGCAACCCAGTAGTCCGCACAGGTTAAAATGTGGGCAACTCTGCTGTCGTTGCGCAGGCACTGCAGCATGTAGTCGCTCATGTGTGCCAGGCTGCCCAGGGGTAAGGACAAGCTGTCCTCTGTGGGAGGCGTATCGTCATCGTCCTGCCTTTCCCCCCAGCCACGCACCAGTGATGGACCCGAGCTGCGTTGGGTGCCACCCCGCTGTGACCATGCTTCATCCTCATCCTCCTCCACCTCCTCCTCATCCTCGTCCTCCTCGTCCTCCAGTAGTGGGCCCTGGCTGGCCACATTTGTACCTGGCCTCTGCTGTTGCAAAAAACCTCCCTCTGAGTCACTTCGAAGAGACTGGCCTGAAAGTGCTAAAATGACCCCTCTTCCTCATCCTCCTCCTCCTCCTCCTGGGCCACCTCCTGTTCCATCATCGCCCTAAGTGTTTTCTCAAGGAGACATAGAAGTGGTATTGTAACGCTGATAACGGTGTCATCGCCACTGGCCATGTTGGTGGAGTACTCGAAACAGCGCAACAGGGCACACAGGTCTCGCATGGAGGCCCAGTCATTGGTGGTGAAGTGGTGCTGTTCTGTAGTGCGACTGACCCGTGCGTGCTGCAGCTGAAACTCCACTATGGCCTGCTGCTGCTCGCACAGTCTGTCCAGCATGTGCAAGGTGGAGTTCCACCTGGTGGGCACGTCGCATATGAGGCGGTGAGCGGGAAGGCCGAAGTTACGCTGTAGCGCAGACAGGCGAGCAGCGGCAGGATGTGAACGCCGGAAGCGCGAACAGACGGCCCGCACTTTATGCAGCAGCTCTGACATGTCGGGGTAGTTGTGAATGAACTTCTGCACCACCAAATTCAGCACATGCGCCAAGCAAGGGATGTGCGTCAAATTGGCTAGTCCCAGAGCTGCAACGAGATTTCGCCCATTATCACACACCACCAGGCCGGGCTTGAGGCTCACCGGCAGCAACCACTCGTCGGTCTGTTGTTCAATACCCCGCCACAACTCCTGTGCGGTGTGGGGCCTGTCCCCCAAACATATGAGTTTCAGAATGGCCTGCTGACGTTTACCCCGGGCTGTGCTGAAGTTGGTGGTGAAGGTGTGTGGCTGACTGGATGAGCAGGTGGAAGAAGAGGAGGAGGAAGCCGAGAAGGAGGAGGTGGCAACAGGAGGCAAAGAATGTTGCCCTGCGATCCTTGGCGGCGGCAGGACGTGCGCCAAACAGCTCTCCGCCTGGGGCCCAGCTGCCACTACATTTACCCAGTGTGCAGTTAGGGAGATATAGCGTCCCTGGCCGTGCTTACTGGTCCACGTATCTGTGGTTAGGTGGACCTTGCTACAGATGGCGTTGCGCAGTGCACACTTGATTTTATCGGATACTTGGTTGTGCAGGGAAGGCACGGCTCTCTTGGAGAAGTAGTGCCGGCTGGGAACAACATACTGTGGGACAGCAAGCGACATGAGCTGTTTGAAGCTGTCTGTGTCCACCAGCCTAAATGACAGCATTTCATAGGCCAGTAGTTTAGAAATGCTGGCATTCAGGGCCAGGGATCGAGGGTGGCTAGGTGGGAATTTACGCTTTCTATCAAATGTTTGTGAGATGGAGAGCTGAACGCTGGCGTGTGACATGGTTGAGACGCTTGGTGACGGAGGTGGTGGTGGTGGTGTTGGTGGTACATCCCCTGTTTGCTGGGCGGCAGGTGCCAACGTTCCTCCAGAGGCGGAGGAAGAGGCCGAGGCGGCAGCAGCAGAATAGGCCGAGGCGGCAGCAGCAGAAGAGGTAGCAGGGGGAGCCTGAGTGACTTCCTTGGTTTTAAGGTGTTTACTCCACTGCAGTTCATGCTTTGCATGCAGGTGCCTGGTCATGCAGGTTGTGCTCAGGTTCAGAACGTTAATGCCTCGCTTCAGGCTCTGATGGCACAGCGTGCAAACCACTCGGGTCTTGTCGTCAGCACATTGTTTGAAGAAGTGCCATGCCAGGGAACTCCTTGAAGCTGCCTTTGGGGTGCTCGGTCCCAGATGGCGGCGGTCAGTAGCAGGCGGAGTCTCTTGGCGGCGGGTGTTCTGCTTTTGCCCACTGCTCCCTCTTTTGCTACGCTGTTGGCTCGGTCTCACCACTGCCTCTTCCTCCGAACTGTGAAAGTCAGTGGCACGACCTTCATTCCATGTGGGGTCTAGGACCTCATCGTCCCCTGCATCGTCTTCCACCCAGTCTTGATCCCTGACCTCCTGTTCAGTCTGCACACTGCAGAAAGACGCAGCAGTTGGCACCTGTGTTTCGTCATCATCAGAGACATGCTGAGGTGGTATTCCCATGTCCTCATCATCAGGAAACATAAGTGGTTGTGCGTCAGTGCATTCTATGTCTTTCACCGCTGGGGAAGGGCTAGGTGGATGCCCTTGGGAAACCCTGCCAGCGGAGTCTTCAAACAGCATAAGAGACTGCTGCATAACTTGAGGCTGAGACAGTTTCCCTGGTATGCATGGGGGTGATGTGACAGACTGATGGGGTTGGTTTTCAGGCGCCATCTGTGCGCTTTCTGCAGAAGACTGGGTGGGAGATAATGTGAACGTGCTGGATCCACTGTCGGCCACCCAATTGACTAATGCCTGTACCTGCTCAGGCCTTACCATCCTTAGAACGGCATTGGGCCCCACCATATATCGCTGTAAATTCTGGCGGCTACTGGGACCTGAGGTAGTTGGTACACTAGGACGTGTGGATGTGGCAGAACGGCCACGTCCTCTCCCAGCACCAGAGGGTCCACTAACACCACCACGACCATGTCCACGTCCGCGTCCCTTACTAGATGTTTTTCTCATTGTTATGGTTCACCACAACAACAAATATATATTTGGCCCAATGTATTGTATTCAAATTCAGCGGGATATAAATTTGAGGCCTAGTATTTAGGCGCTGGGTGACCGGTATGGATTTAGTGACAGAATTAGACTTGGAAATGCACAGAAGCGTGTGTGTGAAGTTATTCTGAATGACCCTATGTGCACCTTAAATATTATATACCCTTTTAGGGATAGATTTCAAATAGCTCTGATATAGCAGAAACCACTAAATTATGAAATTGCTAAATTGGGAATTGTACTTCAACCCAGAACAAAAAATGTGCTTTGACGGACACTAAATATCTTGCCCAGCAACAACAGTACAGCGGTGGGTAACGAGAGATTTAGAGGGATTTAAATTTGAGGCCTAGTATTTAGGCGCTGGGTCACCGGTATGGATTTAGTGACAGAATTAGACTTGGAAATGCACAGAAGCGTGTGTGTGAAGTTATTCTGAATGACCCTATGTGCACCTTCAATATTATATACCCTTTTAGGGATAGATTTCAAATAGCTCTGATATAGCAGAAACCACTAAATTATGAAATTGCTAAATTGGGAATTGTACTTCAACCCAGAACAAAAAATGTGCTTTGACGGACACTAAATATCTTGCCCAGCAACAACAGTACAGTGGTGGGTAACGAGAGATTTAGAGGGATTAAATTTGAGGCCTAGTATTTAGGCGCTGGGTCACCGGTATGGATTTAGTGACAGAATTAGACTTGGAAATGCACAGAAGCGTGTGTGTGAAGTTATTCTGAATGACCCTATGTGCACCTTCAATATTATATACCCTTTTAGGGATAGATTTCAAATAGCTCTGATATAGCAGAAACCACTAAATTATGAAATTGCTAAATTGGGAATTGTACTTCAACCCAGAACAAAAAATGTGCTTTGACGGACACTAAATATCTTGCCCAGCACCAACAGTACACCGGTGGGTAACGAGAGATTTAGAGGGAATTAAATTTGAGGCCTAGTATTTAGGCGCTGGGTCACCGGTATGGATTTAGTGACAGAATTAGACTTGGAAATACACAGTAGCGGGTGTGTGTGAAGTTATTCTGAATGACCCTATGTGCACCTTCAATATTATATACCCTTTTAGGGATAGATTTCAAATAGCTCTGATATAGCAGAAACCACTAAATTATGAAATTGCTAAATTGGGAATTGTACTTCAACCCAGAACAAAAAATGTGCTTTGACGGACACTAAATATCTTGCCCAGCAACAACAGTACAGCGGTGGGTAACGAGAGATTTAGAGGGATTTAAATTTGAGGGCTAGTATTTAGGCGCTGGGTCACCGGTATGGATTTAGTGACAGAATTAGACTTGGAAATGCACAGAAGCGTGTGTGTGAAGTTATTCTGAATGACCCTATGTGCACCTTCAATATTATATACCCTTTTAGGGATAGATTTCAAATAGCTCTGATATAGCAGAAACCACTAAATTATGAAATTGCTAAATTGGGAATTGTACTTCAACCCAGAACAAAAAATGTGCTTTGACGGACACTAAATATCTTGCCCAGCAACAACAGTACAGTGGTGGGTAACGAGAGATTTAGAGGGATTTAAATTTGAGGCCTAGTATTTAGGCGCTGGGTCACCGGTATGGATTTAGTGACAGAATTAGACTTGGAAATACACAGTAAGCGGTGTGTGTGAAGTTATTCTGAATGACCCTATGTGCACCTTCAATATTATATACCCTTTTTGGGATAGATTTCAAATAGCTCTGATATAGCAGAAACCACTAAATTATGAAATTGCTAAATTGGGAATTGTACTTCAACCCAGAACAAAAAATGTGCTTTGACGGGCACTAAATAACTTTCCCAGCTACAACAGTACAACGGGGTAACGAGAGATTTAGAGGATATAAATTTGAGGCCTAGTATTTAGGCGCTGGGTGACAGGTATGTGATTTAGTGACAGAATTAGACTTGGAATACACAGTAGCGGTGTGTGTGTGAAGTTATTCTGAATGACCCTATGTGCACCTTCAATATTATATACCCTTTTAGGGATAGATTTCAAATAGCTCTGATATAGCAGAAACCACTAAATTATGAAATTGCTAAATTGGGAATTGTACTTCAACCCAGAACAAAAAATGTGCTTTGACGGACACTAAATATCTTGCCCAGCAACAACAGTACAGCGGTGGGTAACGAGAGATTTAGAGGGAATTAAATTTGAGGCCTAGTATTTAGGCGCTGGGTACCGGTATGGATTTAGTGACAGAATTAGACTTGGAATACACAGTA